>NW_026126636.1:1432500-1442500 GCF_943737965.1 Phodopus roborovskii
AATTGTCGGGGCTATAAAGTAAACTCAAGGCCAGTTTGAGAAAATTCAGAAATCCTTGTCTGATTATTAAAATACACAAAGAGGGCTGGAGGTTTCAACCCCTATTTCTGCAAATAAGTAGATGGATAGATAGAGGATAGATAAATAGATATATAAATAGATAGATGAAAAACGCAAAGATAGATGATAGACAGAATTTGGAGATGGAGTTTCAGTCAGTGAAAGAGCAGCATACTTGTCTCGAAGGTTTTTAAGAATGAGAGTTTATCTAGGGGTGGGAGTGTGTCTAGGGGTGGGAATATAGAGCCAGATTGCCTACCTAACATGCATGAAGATCCAGGTTCAATTCCAAACAGTGCCAGAAAAATAAAAGTAAAGAGGAGGTACCAAATGCACATAAATTTCCCAGGACACCCCCCCCCCAAGTGTTCACTCATCAGTAACAACCACCAGGAAGTTTGACAAAGAGGGGAAGGAAAGGAGGCAGGATTCTGGGCCTGGCTGGAGTGCATGGCGGTGTAAGTGACGGGAAAAGGTTGGCTGATTTGATGAAAACCCCATCAGCCTCTCTGGGGAGATATTACTTTCCTCATTATTCTACTGATTGGCCTTATTTCATCTGAAGAATGTTGCGTGGTCCTCACAGGCCTGGCAAAGCTCTTTAACAATATCCATGAAGGAAAAAAAAAATAAAGAAACAAAAGCCAAAAAACAAAACCCAGCACCTCTTTAATCGAAACAACAAGGATATTAACTGGTATCTTCTTCCTCTTCAGGAATCCTGGAGAAAAAGTGTCATCGCAAATTTGGTTCTCCTGAGCCAGTCTCCCTGTCCTCAACCCCCTGGAAGGACAATTCCAAGGCTGAATACAGGACAGAGGAGGGAGGGGCTTATTCTCCAACATGGCATAGATCAAGGATATTTCATAAGAACAAAGGCTTGTGCTGGGACCCCTCCACTATCCTGTGCATAGAAGTCAAACCCTAATTGATTGGCTGGCTCCGAATGAACACATTTTCTAGTGGGGATTCGCCCTGATGTGGGACGACCTGCCAGATCCCTCACACTACCTGGGGCTTCATTTCCCCAACCCAACAACAGGGAAGGAAGCACAAAACACTTGTGAAATTCAGGCTGAGGCTGGCATTATCAATGGCCTGGAGCTTGCAATAACTGCTAATTAAGTGCATTTTTTTCATTATTCTTTAGCAAAGAGGTAAGATTTAATGATGTAAGTTAACAATGGATGATAATTTAAAGTGGTGACAATACTTTAATTATTCACACACACACAAAAGTTTAACTTCATAACTTAGTTCTTTGTCAGAGCAAGCTCGTTTAAAATATTTTGAACTGTGCACACAATTATCACTTACACTCTTTCCTTCATGGCTTTGTAGAGACAAAGAGTCAATTCTCCCTGGAAATTTCTCCGGAGACAGTTCTACAGACTGAGAACTATGAATTGTGAAACAAGAAGGAAAAGGAAAGAAAGAAAGAAGAAATCCCACCATGGAGCCTTTCCATGGAGTTTCCTAGGGACTCGGATGTGTGGTCCCGGTACCTCACCATTGGAATAGCAGGATACACCTCTGGCAGCAGTGAGTTAAAATGTGCACATGTGTGAACTTGTGTGTGCCCTGGGGGTGTGGCCAGTGCTCCTGTCCCTTGTAATCCTGTCTTCTTGGCCTGATTTTGTGTGTGCTGACATGACTGCCCAACATTGGAGATGGCCTGTGGAATAAGGAAGTAACTCCAGGGAGAGTGGAGAAGATCCATACCAGATTTGGGGAACATGATCTTGAATTTGGAGCCTTCAGGTAACCTTGGACAATGTTATTCTAATCTGCTCAGATCTCCCAGTCACTCCCATAGATGTTCATGGGAACATCTGCATCCTGTAGCTCTGGGATCCTGAGCGTGGCCAGGCCTGTTTCCTGGAAAAGGAGTTTAGGGAAGTAGCATGGTTGTGGTTACCCTCCCTGGATAGCCAGGCACACACACAAAAAAACGTGTTTCTGGCCATGCCCAATACCCAGGCCATTTCCATTATTCACTTGACTTGACATGCCTGTCACTGTAGAGTTCTCTCTGTTGACAGGAGCTCCAGGGGACTCACAAAAGCTAAAAGAGAAGCATCAGAGAATCCATGCCTTGCTGGGTAGTGTTCATCGCTGCTGTGACAGAGTACCTCAGAAATGTGACTTCAGGGAAGGAAATTTTATTTTAGCTTATGGTTTCAATGGTTCTATTCATCATGACCAACTCTGTTGTTTCTGGGTATCTTATCTAAAGGGGGCATGTTCAGCAAAAAAAACCATCCACCTAGTGACAGATGCGAACCTGAGAAAGAGATCATAGGAAGTACCAGATCACCACAGATTCAGCCACAGTACCTACTTCCTTCAGTAACCCCACCCCTACCCCCAACCACCTCCTAATAATGACATTTCCTTGTGACTCCATCAAGGCAGTAATGCCTTGGTTAGGCCATGAGCCTTGTGATCTCATTTTCTCTAGAAATGTCACCCAGACACTCCCTAAGATGCTTTGTTAACCCACTAGAGTCTTTCAAGCCAATGAAGCTCACGGTAAAGCTTAACCATCAAGCTTTCCTTGACTAGAACAAGTCTCCCCCTGTGGAGCCAAAGAAGTGATATCTATGTTCAAATCAACAAAGCACTGGTGTTCAGAATTCAGAAAATCTCTAGTATCATTACACATAAGTAAAAGCCTCGAGCCATCAAAGTTGTGGATATTGGTAACATCTAGGTGATCAGACATATCAGCTTCTTAGCCATGTGTGCCATGGCTGATTCATTTCTCAGTGTACTTTTTCACAGGCTGGATTTGTAGAATGGGAATTCTTGGGTCAAACAATCAAGTGTTGCAACAATCTAGTGTTGCAAAGCTTGTGATACTTGTGATAAGAGAGTGGTGCAATATTCTACTTTGATTGTTATTTTTAAGTGACTCAGTGTAGAGCAGCTGCCTAGAGTGTGCAAAGCACTAGGCTCTGTCTCATCACACCAATGAAACATAACAACAAAAACCATTATGATCTGCTATGCTGGCAGCAGCTGCCTCCAGCTTGAGGTTACCATGTCTCTTAATTACATCTTTCATCATTTGTTTGACTTAATCTCATGCTTTTTTCCACATCATGGCCCTAGAAGCAATGGATTATGTTATATAGATATAAATATTGTTACATAATATATTATTATAATTATTATGTATTTTGTATGTAATATAAATTTATGTGTTGTAGTTTATTGTTGTAGGTACTATAATATAATTCATATAAAACACAAACACACACACATACTACATGACCCAAGACATAGCATATAGGTTTATGTAAGTATACTCTGTATTTGTACATTGTTGAAACTACTGAGTCACCTATCTCTGATTCAAGATCATTGAATGACAAATAACTACAATTTTCTTTCCCTTCATCTAGTAGTCATGATAACACAATGGAACTGATGGAGAGCTTATCACTTACCCTGTGTAGACTAAAGTAATATCCTTTATTCAGCAGAGGCCCAGAAAGGCTGTAGCCAGCCATCTATGCTGCTGAGGCAGATATCATGGCAGAAGAGTGTGGTGAAGATACATAATCATATCATAGCAGTTAAAAAATGGAGAAGAGAGAAGGCAGGGAGAGAACCCAGAAAAAATATATCCTTGGAAGACACAGTCCAGTGACCTACCTCATCCAACCAAGCACCACATTCCACAATCTCACAACCTCCCAGTCCATCACTATATCCCAATGTCTTAGAACTAGAACCTCCACGTCTCTGGAACAGAACCCAAGACTATCATGTTAACACCACCATCAGGAATAAGTACATACATAATACACAGTAAGGCTACACATTGAATGACGATCTAGTGGTCACATTGCTATGCATCTCTTTCATCGATCGGCAGAATGGAGTGCTGAACTCAACAGTGTGGGTGTAGAACTTCTAGTCACTGGGCATGAGCAGGTTCACAGAACACCTAAGATGGACTGCCAAACCCATTGAATCCACACAAGTCATGCAGGAGCTCCCTGTCACACTGAGAAGGGACAGGCTGTCCCTGCAGCAGAAGAGGAGTGTGCACGGAAGAAAGCGACACCCTCTAAGAAACTGAAGGAATGAAGACTTTGGCACAGGAATAGGTTTAGCATAAAATGAATATAAATAAAAGCTTTTAAAAAATAAACGACAGCCATTTTTCAGTTATGCATTCTGCCTACTATCTGTCACACCTTCCTCTGACCTGAATGTGTGCTTCAAGACAGGATTTCTGTCAGTTATAACCATCAACACAGGCCTTTCATCCATTATGATTAGGGATGTATCATAAGCACCCAGAGTATCTAGCACACGATAGTTTGGATGGCTAGCCGCCATTGTTAATCTGACTTGATTTGACATCACCTAAGAGACATGCCACTAGATGTGACAAAGCAGGGAAGGCCCAGCCTGAACATGAGTGGGCCCAGCACATGTGCCAGAGCCGCAGACTTAAAGAAGACGACACAGGAAGTGAGCAGAGCACATGGTTTATTTCCTCTGCTTCCTTGCTGTGGCTACAATGTGACCAATGACCCCATGCTCCTGCTGCAATGACTCCCCCTGCCATGAGAGATGGGCTGCATTCTGACCCTCTGCCCCCCCCCAAAATAAAACCAAAACTCTTTCCTCCCCTAAGCTCACGTTGTTTTCCAGGAATTCTGTCACAGCAACAAGAAAAGTAACTAAGACAATAGATCTTCAATAAATGTTAAATGGTTGAATGGCTGGGAGGGGAGGGAGGGAGGGAGCAAGGGAGAGAGGAAAGGAATGAATTTCAGAACTTAGATATCAACAATTCTAATGACCAAATGCATTTTCCTGAAAGAGAGGAGACTTCCTGCCTTTAGCCTTCCATGTAAACAAACAAGCCATTCCCGGGTGCTCTTGTACCAGACCTGGTCAGTAGCAAGCTTCAGCTGTATCAGAAGACTCTCAGGTGTCTATTTAATGTGAAGAGGGCTTGACTCCAGGATCATTATCCACCGGCACAGGTTCAGCGATCTCAATGGGAACGCCATCTTCTCTAGTGATCGCACCTCTGAAACGATGTTATAAGGCCAAGACATTGATTTTCCAAGTTGCAAAATCATTCCCAGGTCATCAGTGTCAAAGCCAAGTGCTTTGTGGATTTCTTTCTTACTTTTTTTTTTTCCTTTTCCCTTTAAAGATAAAGTGCAGTCTGTTCTGTTTGTTGAACCTAACAAGGTACAATGAAATGCAAGACCATCCCTACATGTCATGCTTTAACACATGCTACAGACTGGCTGGTCCTTTGCTTAACTATGGCCTGCAGCATCCACCTCCACCTATTGATGAACCAAGCACCAGCAGAGGGAGGATGGGGTGGTGAGCACAGGGTTGGCAGACACATCCCGCTGCCAGGTGTCACTAGGCTCAAGAGTCCCTTAGGTAATAATATAGGGCCAAAGGGATAACAATGGGAAATGGCTGTTCTCCTGCTTTGGGCAGAGAGTCAGTTGGGAGGACCACATTAGGGAGCAACCTAGCTCTAGATATATATTGAGGTGGAAGGATGCCGACTCTCCCACCAGCTTCTCAAAGGAATATAACTTCAAGAAACTTTGGTGCAGGTGGACATGAAGATTGCTAAGAGAAAAGTATAAACTGGGTTTTAACTGGGTATAGTGGTTTCAAGCTATCTAATATCCTTAGTGTGGTGGGTTAAAAGTTCTTGCTAAACTCCAACTAGACAAAATACCATCACGGAGGAGGGAAGGTGGGCATGACATCTCACCACCAGCTGAAGAGCTGTTGGCATTTGATAGCTGCTGGGATAGGGAGGAATCAGTTTTCTTTAATGATGTGACCTCTTGGTATAGCGACCACATGCCACGGCATGTCTCACTCTCAAGAGTAGCTGGGTATACAAACTGAGCTCCACGGGGAAACACAACAGAAGAAATATCAGAGTTGGGTGGGAAAGGATAGGGGGCAGAGAAGGCAGTTAATGGAAGGAGTAAGGGGCAAACTCAAAATACACTGCATAAAACTTTCAGACAATTAATAAAACTATGCTTAAAAAAGATTATTGCTGTATTTAAAGAGTGGTGTGTTATGCAGTAGCCAAAATAGGTAGAGGAGGAGTCCAAATGAGGAGCTAGGGGGACTGCGTCATGTCCTCTTGATTTTGTAAATAAGGCTTTATTGGCAAGCATCTGTGGACTCCTGCATGCAAAAATCTTTGATGGCTTTTATTCCAGGAGAGAAGAATTGAGGAGTTGTGGTAGAAAGTAAATGACCCCAATACACCGTCGGGACCCTAGAATATGTGCTCCCTAGATTGTCACTGGGAAAGTATACAGATTTCTTTCGAAAACAAGGTAAGGAAAATAGTATCGCAGGCAGAGGCAGATTACTGTGGAATTATGTGGAAAGTGGAGGGAGATGGCTGTAGACCAGTCTAACTTGTGGGTCTCACTGTGGTGGCTGGTGAGAAGTAGACTTAGGCAGCCATTCATCCCTTCTATTGTGCAGATTCAAAATAATAAATATGTCAAAACTATACCCTCCCTGAAGCTGGTAAAGACTCAGAGACACAGACTATTGTAGTTGAAGGTTTCTCATCCCTCCCGCCGTGCCCAAATAACCATTCCAAGGCTTAATATTAACTATAATTGTTTAAGCAATGACTCAGGCATATTACTGACTAGCTCTCACAGTTAAATTAAGCCATTTCTAATATTCTACATTTTACCATGAAACTTGTAGCTTGTTACCTCACATCTTGCTTCCCTGATGACTACATCACATTTCTCTGACTCTGCCTCCTTTCTATCTGTATCTTTGTTTGGATTTCCTACCTGGCTCTATTCTGCCTGGCCAAACCAGCTTTATCAATCAACTAATAAAAGCAACACATAGTCACTGCATACAGAAGGACAGTCCACATCAGAGTGTGGTGGTTGGGGCATAGGCTGTTTGATTTGGTTGGTTTGGTTGTTTGAGTCAGGGTTCCATTATGTAGGCCTGGCTGGCCTCAAACTCACAGGCCCTGCTTGACTCTGCCTTCTGAGTGCTGTGATTAAAGCCATCAACTACTACAAAGCATGGGCTATTTTTGACTTCCCTTTTATCTTCATCCCATGGGGCCTGTGCTGGTGTATCAAACCACCTGTCAATGACAGACCTCCGGGCTAGGGCAAAGGACGGACCAAACATTTGAGATACATGAGCAAGCAAGGTTTACAAAGACAGTGTATGATTTGATGTGTCTGAGTCACCACTGCTGATGTCATCCCTCAGCTGGGGGCTCATCCGAGAAGAGCTATCCAAACATCAGCCCAACCATACATGGCCATTAAACCCTTGAAATGTGACTAGGCCAAAATTGACAGACTATCAATGGAAAACAAATGCTGAGTTTCAAAGGCTTAATGCACATTTTTTAAAAAAAGAAAATGCCATAGGTCCCATTAATAATTTGCCATATTGATTGCATGTTGCAATGATAATATTTGGTATATTGGTATATTCATTTTCTATCCTGGCTGTAACAAATTACTGCCAACAAGGAGGCTTAAAACAACACACATTTTTAGTGCATCACTTTGCAGGCCGGAATGCCTACACAGGCCTTCCTGGGTGCTGAGGTTTGAGTTCAAAATGTCCCTCATAGGCTTGAGTGTTTGATCTCGTGGTTGTTAGGTAGTGATGGCTATTTTAAGGAGAAGTTTCGAGAGGTGGGGTCTAACTGGGGTAACTAGGCGTGTTTGGTCTTTGGAGGCCACAGCCCTGCCCTGCTTCCTGTCCTGATCTTTTCTTTGGAAAATAGGCTGAACCCTCTGAAACCATATGCCTTTTCTCCGTGAAGCTGTTTCTATCACACTAACCCAAACTAACTAATGCCGCAGGCCAAGACCAGTGTGCCTGGGTATGGAAGGGATCTCCAGGGCAGAGCTTGTCTTCCAGACTTCCCGAGGCTCAGGGTAGCTCCAGAATTGCTTCTCTGGTAACCCAGTTTCAAAGCCAACTAGAATGGATTTACCTTTCCTCTTGGCATCTGGATCCAGAAAGAGAAGTCTATAGCTTCCTTTTTCCTTATAGCTAGAGACTTTCATGAACAAAGTGGGTTACCAATCCCCTGGATCCTACCTCTGCCTTTAAATCAACAGCCCTAAGCTGGGCACCATATTTAATCCTCGAACTCAGGAGGTGGAGGCATATGGATCTCTGTGAGTTCCCGACCAGTTTGGCCTACATAGCCAGTTCTAGGCCAGCCAGAGCTACACAGTGAGACACAGTCTCAAAAATTAATGAACAATAACAACAAAATCATCACCAATAGCAGCCCGCCTTCATTCCATCTGAAACATCAGTTCAGTTCTTTTCCATGTTAAAAGCAGTATCCCTTGCCCTGAGTATTACCAAAGATCTTTATTTTGCATCTTACAATTGACCTAAATAAAGTATGTTTGTTATTAGGCAATTCATTTTGCAGTACTAGAGATGATATTCAGGAGTCACACCCCCACCCCTCACTGAGAGGGTGGATTCCAGGCAGGGGCTCTACCACTGAGCCACACCCCAGTCCCTTGCTGGGGGATTCTGGGCAGGTGTTCTATCACTGAGCCATGCCCCCAGCCCCACCCTAGGGGATTCTAGGTAAGCACTACACCACTAATCAAAGCCATTTGTCCTTTTGTTTCTGAGGCAAGGAAGGTTTCATTCTTACATTATGTTCTAAGACTGATCAGCAAATCACTGTGTAGCTGAGGCTGGTCTTGAATGTAGAATCCCTTGTTGCTGCTTTGAGTAATGAGATGACAAGCATGACTACCTCATGCCTAGTTCTACATTGATGTGGACCCAGAAGGCTTCCCTGGCATCTCCACTAGACAGAATGACAGCATATGAACCTGCTTTGCCCACCAGAAATGGCTTTGGGAATGGAGGCATCTTAGAAGTCACATTTGAGCCTATAGGATCACCTTGAGCCTACAGACATGAACAATATGACAGCAGTATCTCACAACTACCAAGACTCAAACTGTGTCAAGGTCTGGGCCACCATGTTAATTGTTTTCATCTATATAAAAACTCTAGGAAAGGAACTGTTATTCATTGCATCTCATGAGAAAGACTGTTGAAGAACAGAGAGGGTTAGCAATGTGTACAAAGTCACACAGCCAACAAGAAGTGTTTGTTTAAGAACTGAACTTAAATTCTATATTGGATATTTGCACTTTAGGATGTTCTAGGGCGGGTCCTAGATAGAGCCAGTTGGTGATCTCATACACACTTGACACTGTGTTAGGAACCTTCAAATGACCCTAACTGGCAGACTCTGCCTGGCAGGATAATAGGTAGGTATCTAAGCACTGAGTGTAGAGTGAGTTTCAGAAGATGTTCTGTGTTGGGCTGTGTCACCTCTAACTCCCCACTCTGTGGTTATAGGTATGGAAAGGTTTTAGACTCCACACATGCCTGATTTCCCCCAGACAGACAGCAGCAGAAGGCCAAGAGATTCAAAAAAGGCCTCAGCTGCCAAGCTTCTGAAGGAAAGGACAGTTTGGTTACACACACATACACACATGCACACACACAAATGTACACACACACCCTCATGCATACGCACACGTTCTCACACACACGGGATATATACAGCACCCTCCACACTCAATGTATACTTCCTCCACACACATTCAATATATACACCCCCTCCCACAACATAAACATGTAATTCCCAACTCTCTCCATGCTTCAAAAACATGCACATTTCACCTGCATATACATACTTTAAATATCTGTTTCTCGAAACATGCATGCTTGCCTTTCTCTTTTATTTTAGACCATTCTTTTACCCTCTCAGATGATCTCTTTTAGTTGTTGTTGGTTGCTTTTGAGATGGGCATGAAAGAGGGCGGTTGTCACAAACATGTCACCTGAGCTGATCTCAAGTCCA
>NW_026126636.1:1447500-1582500 GCF_943737965.1 Phodopus roborovskii
GATAGCATGACTCTGTCAGGAGTGTGTCATGTTTGTAGTCTCTTGGAACTGTCAGGATCAGCTGCCTGGGGAGCTTGAGCCCACTTGCTAACTAGAATCCTTCCCAGCCCTCCCCACCTTCACACAGGCTGTCCTCATCACCAGCTCCCCAGAAAACAGTCCTAAGGGCACACAGGTATCCAGGTCCACAAGAACTCCCAACCTGAGGGTTTATTAGCAGGCTTCAAAAATGCATTATAAAACCAGTCACACCTTTAATCCCAGCACTCAGGAGGCAGAGGCAGGAAAGGAAGATGGTGAATTTGGAGCCAGCCTGGGTTGCTCAGAGAGATCTGTTCTCAATAAACAAATGAAAATGCACTCTAGGGGCCAGGGTATAGCTCAAGGGCAGAGGACTTGCTTATTAGCGTGCATAAGGACCCTAGTTAGTTCCCTTTGGTCAAAAGGATCAAAGGAAACAAAAAGCACCAGAGTTGTCCTTTCATGTCCCTGGGGATCAGTTCCAGAGTCCCAGGTTCCCCTTCATGTCCATATTCCTTGAGGTTCACATTTCTTATACAGAATGGCAGAATGCTTGTGTGTAATCCATATGAACTCTCCCATAGATTTCAAATCCTCTCCAGACAACGCCTCACATCTAATGCAATGTGAGCTGGTAAAAGGTTGCTACACTATGTTGTTTACAGAACCATGACAAGGAAAAGCTGTGTGGAAATGTTCAAAACAAGCACATTACCTTTGAATGTTTATTATTACATTTTATTTATTAATTTATTGTGTGTATGTGTGTGTGTGTGTGTGTGTGTGTGTGTGCTCATGCATGTATGTCTGCATGTGTATGAAGGATTGGTTATCTCTGCTATACCATGTAGGCTCTGGAGTTGAACTCACCAGTTTTGGTGGCAAGAACCTGTATCTGTAAAGTCATCTGGTAGACCTCTGTTTTTTTTGTTTGTTTGTTTGTTTGTTTGTTTTTTTAAATATTTCTGATCTGCAGTTAGGTAAATCTGTGTGTGTGAACCTCATAGGTGGGTGAGGCCAACTGTATGTGCCTAACATCAATAACAATGAAATCTTTATTTCCAAGTCAGGGAATAGGAGGTGAGGATTCAAAGAAGCAGGACACGTTTTAGGGCTAGCGACAAGTCACTTTGTCGTGTGTAAGCAGGAGATTATTATACAAAGTGGGGCTGGCTCTGTGCTCTGAGGTGGAGCGGGGAGCAGAATGTTAGGCCTCTATCTCTCTCCTACAGACTGGACTCAGCTCCTTGAGAAGCTGGCCTGGAAATGAATCTAGCCTTTTTTATCTATGCATTTAATTCAGAAGAAAAACCACAAACCTGTAAGCTTGGTTCTGCTGAAGTAATTTAACATCTGCTGCCACATGAATCTAATTGAAACAATTCATTATCAAATTTACTGATCTGTTCAAATGATTTTGTATTTCTCTCTCAAAATCACCTTCTGTTTTAGAGAGAAAATTCTCTTCAAATTTTGAGAGCTCGAAGGGACCCACACAAGACCCCTCTCAGGCACGCTTGGAAAGATGGTGTGATGGTGGCCCCCGGGGGAAGGGACCAGCTTTGTCTCCAGACCCTCGAGAATCCAGCAGAACCGGAACTCAGGCTACAGCAATGTCAGGCCTGGTTCTGAGACAGTGTATGCCCCTGGCTCTCAAGTGCGTTTCTGCAAGGAAGGAACAAGAAGGTGCCTCGAGGAGGGCTGTTTAAAAAGAGAACTAAAAATAAAAAAACAGGGAAAAGGGGGTCAGGAAGAAAGGAAAATAGCAAGCTTGTTCCCATGTTCTACATTTGCGCGCGTCTCTTCAGAGGCAGTCTGTTAAGAAATACTGTCATGGAGCAGTCATTAAAGACACCTTGGAAATTTGGGGGCTTTTGCCAGAATCAGGGCTGAAATCACAACTTAATTTATGGCGCTTTTCAAGACCAGTAGCATTTTGGTTCCAAGGTAAGGTCATCTCTGAGAACAGCGCCCTGTCTCTCTGCCTTAGAGCACACAGGCATTTCCCCACTACTTCCAAGTAACTGATTTGTAAGCCACTAAAATGTAAGTCACATATGTATGTAGGCACATTGGAGTCCGTGTTTCTAAAAGAGCCCTTTTATATCTGAATGCAGAAGACAAGATAGGGAGGGGTGGCGAGGACCCACGAATAAACGTGCAAATAATTAGATCAGAACTAGGGGCCACCTTTTTCACTGGGGTAAAATCAGGAGAGGTGGGGCAGGATGGGGGCATAATTGATATAATTGATCTAGTTTTTTTTTTCCCTCCTCCTCTCACTGCAGTAATTTTTATGCATGTCATTGTTGCTGTTATTATCCAGGATCTGATCTTGTGTGGTTGATAATACGGACTAGATATGAATGCGCGTACGCAGCAGCCAATCACAAATCTATAGTGTCTATTTCTGCATCACCAGGTGCTATCTCATGGGAAATATCCTCTTTTTTGGCAGGCACACAGAGCGCTGCATTATCTGTCATTTTCATTAGATTCGAGCTACAGCTGAGCCAAAAAGACTTAGTTCTAGCATATGTGCTCAAAATGGCCAAGCTGCAATTGTCCAAATTCACCCTTTCAGGGATCACGTTAACTCCACAGCCGGAGCTCAAGATTGGAAGGAAGTGAGTGGAGCACCTGAATTCCATTTGGAAAATGGTAAACACCAGGAGCTACTGAGATTTGGGCTCATTAGGAAGATCACTTGGAAGGGTGGGGGAGATGCCACTTCTCCCAGAAGCCACAGAGCTCTGCAGCCCACCTGAGAGAAGACAGGTGTCCTCAGCCCAAATGTTAATGTTCCTTAACAAAGGCAAATCTGAGCTGCCCTTCTTAGACAGGACTATTAATATCAGGGCCTCCCTGAGTGCTGCCCCCACATCTTATTCTGGACCACACCAACCTGAACCCCATAGGGAGGTTCTCTGTGACCCAAAGTACCATTACATCACCTGGGTGACATCAAACCTAAAGAATCTTAGAGGATGAAGTAAGTCAACTGTTGTAAGCAGTGTACACACAACAGCTATTTTACAAACAAATTCAGTTCCTCATCTGAACATGTGGTGACTACAGGCTACAAAAAAAAGATTCCAAAAAATATTAGAACAAAATCCATTGTCTGGTGTGATTGAAAATTGGGGAGAGCTAGGGCTGGACAGGATTACCGCTCTACCTAGGGGGTAGTGAATAATTCAAGCAGACATTGGAAACCAATGAGACAGCACAGAAATAACTCTTACCAATAAGACTGGAAGACTGTGATGGGTATCTGGCAGAAATGGTCCCTCAGATCTTGGAAATCTTGAGCACAAGATAATACTATGATCCAAAAACTTTGATTCAGAAGCTGCATCTCAAGGACCAGAAGGCAAGGCCTCTGAGAAATATTTGCATAGGCATGTTTGCATCAGCAGCATTACAGAAAAGGAGGGAAGGCAGAAACACCTCCAGCGTTTGTCCATAGATGAAGTGTGGACAACCGTTTCTGTTCAGCCTGGTCCTGCCACCCTTCAGTCCCAAATAAACACACAGAGGCTTACATTAAATATAAGCTCTTTGGCCTATTACTCAGGCATCTTGTTGGCTAGCTCTCTTAATTATTAACCCATTTCTATTAGTCTGTGTACCTCCACCATGTGCTCTTTGCTTACCAGTCATGCCCAGGCCTCTTTCTTTCTCAGCAGCTACATGGCTTCTCTCTCTACTCACTCTCTGTGTTCCTCTTCCCAGAATTCTCCTAGTCTGGTAGCCCCGCCTACATTTCCTGCCTGTCCATTGGCTGAAACAGCTTTATTCATGAACCAATAAGAGAAGCACATATTCACAGCATACAAAAGGATATCCACCATCAAGGAAGAAATAAGCAAGAAGAGTGGAGGTTTCCCTGGAGATCTAACTCAGTGGCAAAGCATTTGCTTACATGTACAATGCCCTGTATTCCTACCCTACATCACCACCAAAACAAGCAAACAAATAAGGGGTATTGTTTTAAAAGTCTATTTGAATGGAGGCACTCCGAGGAGAGTGGATGGTTGTGGTTACATCACCATAAATTCTCTCAATAGCTCTGAGCTGTACACTTAAAATGGTTAGAATGGTGGGTAACTGTGGAGGATGGAGAGATGGTTCTGTGGTTAAGAGCACAAACTACTCTTGCAGAGGACCTGGTTCAGGTCCCAGTGCCACATGATGGCTCATAGCCACCTATAACTCCAGCTCCAGGGGATCTGGTGCCCTCTTCTGGCTTCTGAGGTTATCTACATACATGTGATACACATAAACTCCTGCAGGCATTCACATACAAAATAAATACATTAGTCAATGAATCTTTTACACACCGAAATTTTTATGTTATACATGTTCCATCATAATTTTAACAATGGATTTGTGATTCTTCCAGAGTACACAACCCTGTGAGTCTGTGTCCCTGCTACATCAAGCCATGCTGTGTTACTCCATGTTGCCAGGGAGATGAGCTCTTTAAAAACTACACAGAGTTACAGAGTCAGAGGAAATATCTAGCCTGTGGCCATGATAAGGCCTGCTGGTCCAGAACCATCTTAAGTTTCCATGACACGGGAAGCTTCTTAAGCAATCGTGGCAGAAGGCTTCTCTGGGGAGAAAAAATGCTGACGACGAAATCATCTCCTTAACCCTTATGACTCTGTGCCAACGGTCAGTCATTGTCAAATCTGCAGCACTAGTGACACCTAGTCAATGGCAAGTAAACAAGATGACTAGTGTCACCTAGTCAATGGCAAGTAAACAAGATGAGACAGGAGTGTGGATTCTACATAACTTGAGCTCTCAGGGTTTCAGAATAGGGAGATCATCAAGGTGACTAATGCCATGTGGGGGCAAGGTGACAGTATTGCATTTGACACCTTGGGCTTCTATAAAATATACTACAGACAGGGTGGCTGGCAGGACACTAACTGCTTCCTTCAGAACCCGGAAACTGGAAATCTGAGATCATGGTAGCTGTTAGTTTGATTTCTGGTGAGGGCTCATGTCTCCATTTGCAGACAGCTGTCTTCTTTTGTCCTCATCCTAGGGACAAAGAGAGAGCATTCTGGTGCTTTTTTATATAGCCACTAATTCTATTACGGTGACTGCATCTAACACTAATCACCCTGTGGAGGTATTCTTTGCAAATACTGTCACACTGCAGGTGTAACACTGACCTGAGAATCTGGGAGTGGAACACATTCCTTCAGTCTGTAAGGAATGTGATGTTTATCTTCATAGAACCATTCCTTCTGTGGCTGGGGATAGTACACACCCACTCTGCTATGTGACACCATGCGTCTCTGTTCTCCTGGATTTTTAGGTAATATATTCCCCTTAAATCAATGAACCAATCTCTGTCCCTCTCTCATATTTCTCTCTATCTCAGCTTCCTGACCAACCATGATTTGATCTTCTTTTCTCTGCCATGCCCTCTCCTTCATGATGGACCACCGCTTCTGAAAACAAGGACCAAAATGAAGCCTTTCTTTTGGAAGCTACATATGACTGGTGCTTTATCACAGCCTTGAAAAGTCTAGTTCACAAAGCCCTCTACCCAGCTGGACTTCAAAGATGTTTTTCTGATGGGACATTGACATTACCTGTGGGGTAACTGATTTCACCATATTCCTCTACAGGAGTTCTGTTGCCCATTAATTGTAGTGTGTTTGGAAACAAAATAAGTAATTTTTTTATTAAAAGGTATTTTCTGTCAATTATCCCCCCTGTGAATGGAAATAAGGTAAACCCATCTGAAAACATTTGAGTGAGAGAATATACAAACAAACTTCCAAACTGTCTTTCAGCAAGTGAGGCTAAAGTTATTGAATATGCAAATTGCCTTATTAAAAGAAGAATGATGTCTTTTTCGGCAATCAGTTTAATTACAGTGAAGCCCTTCAATGGAGAAATCAACTTGTTTCTCTGAGTGGAGATTCTCTAGAAAGGGAATTTAGGTATAACACATCAAAATTAGAAAATTTGCACTTGGTAAGAAAAAGTGCCAGTAAAAATGGTCTGTGCAGAGCTAGGGAGGTGAGGAGGAGGGCCAATGATGCTGACACCCAGCTCAAAAGCTCCGTTTGGGGCTGATTGAGACTCAGTCTGTCTACATAGCATTTTAAAACTCAGATACACTGGGAATTTAGCTCAGCAGTAGAGTGTATGCTTAAACCCTGCAGTGAGGGGCGGGGAGGGGGGTTGGCTCAGTGGTGGAGCCCCTACCTAGAATCCCCCAGTGAGGGGTTGGGGTGTGGCTCAGTGGTAGAGCCCCTGCCTAGAATCCCCCAGTGAGGGGCTGGGGGTGTGGCTCAGTGGTAGAGCCTCTGCCTAGACTTACCTAGAATTCTTAAGCCCAAGATTCCAACCCCAACACTACTTTAAAAAGATAATTTAGTTTTTTCTGGCAGATGTTTATGCCAACTACATACTTCCTTACAAGGAAGGTGTGAATTTGGTTGGCAGAGTCTACGTATGTTGAAGCTGAAATTAATATGGCCCTCTGATTTAGTAGACTTTTCAAGGGAGTCTTGTCCATTCTTCCCCAGGTCTTAATTATTTGCAGCTCAATTTCCCATTTGTCAAAAGTCTCCCTTTGTGGGGTTAGATGCCAGAGGACCTGTGCACAGCACAGCTCAGTGGAGACCCATTTGCCCAGGTCTAATCTGTCTGGGGACCCTCTGGTATGTCATCTCACAGTAGTGAGCACAGTGTGTTCATATCCCCTGTGGTTAAAACATGAATTGTCACCAGTAGGGCTTCCATGTGGAGATGAGGAACAGCAGAAAGGAAAGTCAACCTGTGGTCTCACCTGGCCCAGGCAGTGGACACCATTTTTCACAGCTGGCCAGTGGCTCCAATAAACCCGGGGACAGTTAGACGCAGTGTTACCTCTCATACCACTTCAGCCCTGAATTCTTCTATTAATTGTTCCCATTGGCACATAAGGTTTTTGTGTCTTGTGAACCAATTTTTGTGGTGGTGGGTGCCGTCTACAAGAGTCCCCAACACTGTGAAGGAAAATGTCTCCATGGTGCATGACTTGAAAAACATCACCTCTTCCTAGCTGTGACATCAGATAGAGCGTTGCGTTCCTCTGAGGAGCAGATCTCAAGAGTTGAGCACTCCATCATCAAGGTTGAGTTGATGTCACAGGGCCTAGCACATGAACCGTGCCCTCTCTGACAGGACCATCAAGAAAGAGAACACGTTCAAAGAGGAGCCTGGATACCTGGGAGAGTGAATAAAGGCAAAAGTGGGGACACTGAGCCAAGGCCAGGTACCCGCTCTCTGTGTTTCTGGGACAAGGGTGGCTAGTCAGATGCCCGTGGGCCCCACACTGGGAGAGGGCAGGCGGTAGTTAGCACCTTGCTTTTGTCCAAGCACTGGGCGTGTGACTCCGAGTCTGCACTCACACTTGGGGAAGCTTCGGTCCGTCAGTGTGGAGGATAGAGATGCCCTTGAATCCACATGAGCATCAAGGGTCCACTCAGGGGCAAGGAGAGAGGAGAAGCTATGACGGGTGCTGGGAGTTTCTACATGAGCTGGAAAAGGTAAAGGCAGCCCTCAGCTCAGTACACCATGCATCTATTCACACAAGCTGTAACAAGAGCCGCTGCTTTCCAGGCAGTTGACACGGGCAGGCTAGGCCTAGAAGTAACAACAACTCAACCTAGGGGATGGGTAGAAGAAAGGCCTGCTTTCACCTATCGCTAGGAATTCTCTAAATCTCTTCAGGCATAAAGAGAAGTCAGGTAGGCCAGGGCCTTAGGGAGGGGCAGCCGAATTTGTCAGCATCAGTGGCCAGGTTACTACCCTTAAAGGTGACTTTGGAACATGGAGTCTAAAAAGGACTCTCATGGTTAGTGAGAAACCACAAGGAAGAGTGGAAGATGCAGGAGCTGGAGAGGTGGCTCAGTCGTTAAGAGTGTGTACTGCTGCAGAGACCGCAAGTTCAGTTCCCAGCACCCACATCAAGGAGCTGCAACAGCCTTTAACTCCAGGTGCATGGGATCCAATGCGATGCCTCCTTCTGGCCTCTTCAGGCACCTGTACTCACATGCATTGTGCAAGCCCACACTTCGACACTCATATATACATAATTAAAAATGTAATAAAATCGTTTTTTAACAGACAACTCGGAGCGTTACAAAAGCTCATCCCATGCTACCACCAGCGAACGAGCAAGAAGTGGCCCCATCCTGTTAGTAACCAGCGAGGTGCCCCTGAGACCCCGACCAGACAGCACCACACAAGATGACAAGCGTGGCAAGGCAGCACAATGCAGCACGCAGGCTGACGCCCTAGACCACAGGAGCTCTGGGGTCCTGCTGGTGACAGTAGGGAATGGAGCAATCAGTTTGCAAATGCATTTGACAGTGTCTACATTGAACACCCTCCACCCTTCAGAAATAAACCCAGCAAAAACAAGTGCACACGCTACCAGCAGTACCGTATATAATTGCCCCAATCTGGGAGCCATCCCAACGTCCGTCACCACGAGAATGGATAAATGGACCATGGAGCACTTCACGTGACAGATCACTGTAGGCGTGCTATGCCTTGATTTAAACATTTCTAAAAATGACTTGGTTTGGGGAGAGTAGGAGGCATACAGCCCTTCTGCTCCCCATTGCTGGGGATGGGACTGTCGGTGTCAGTAATGAGATGTGGCTTTGACAGCTCGAGGCAGACCAGAGACACTCTGCTTAGGGTTTAGGGCTGTGAGGTGGTACTTTGAGGGTGTTTCTGATCAGAACTCCTTCCACGGCTCCCCACCCCACAGTCAACCTTTCCTATCCTGCCTCCAATGCTGTCAGCCTACATCGAATGCCACACCAGGAAGTCTCCTGGACCTGTGCTCCACTCATCTCTAGACAAAGGTTCTCTGGCCACTCTTGTGCCTTCCGCTTGTGACTGTGGCACCCTGAGGATCCTGTGCCACAGGGATCCTTACAAATATAATGTCCTTCTTGGATCAGTGCTGTATTTAAACCACAGGCGCCCTATCTAATCCCTGCGTAATCGTCTGTGTTTTCTCTCTGTGTAGGCTATCCCAAAGCCACAGTGGGGTCTAAATGATATCCAGTCACTCATTTGTTTTATTTTGTTCTTGTTTGTTCGGTTTTTGTTGGTTTCCGAGACAGGGTTTCTCTATGTAGCTTTGGAGCCTGTCTTGGAACTCACTCTGCAGAGCAGGCTGGCCTCGAACTCACAGAGATTCGCCTGCCTCCCGAGTGTTGGGACTAAAGGTGTGCACCACCACCATCCAGATATCTGTTTGAATTTTAAGGATTTATTTTTATTATATTTGTGTGTGTGAGAGAGAGAGAGAGAGAGAGAGAGAGAGAGAGAGACAGACAGAGAGAGAGAGAGAGAGAGAGAGAGAGAGAGAGAGAGAGAGAGAGAGCTATGCCCAAAGAGGTTAAGAAAAATGTCAGATTCTATTATGTAGCTGGGATTATAAGCAGCTGTGAGACCCCCATGTGGATGCTGGGAAGATCTTACCTGCACAACCATCTCTCTAGCCCTGATTTGTCTTAGAACCTGTTCTCAACAAAGAGCATACATTCTTCAGGAGCAAAAGCCATGTCATTTTTGTTTCTAGCATTAGCCCCCAATGTCTGAGTGTTATTATATGCATCTTCCAGCTTGGGAAACCGAGTCTTGGAAATGAATGAAGCCACACCCACATGTAAATACGACTGCCAATATGGAAGCTCAAGCTGGCCCCTCCCCAGGCTCAAAGGCAGAGGACACTTTAACCACCTCTGACCAGCTTTCCACACCCTCTTTTGAGATGCAAACATGGAAGCAAATAGGACTCTAGCAAGGTGTGGCACTTACAGTTCCCAGAACTTGTAGGATGCTATCCCTCCCATCAGCCCCTCCTAGAACTATGCTGGAGGCTTCCCCAACCCACTATGCTCAGAGGTTGTTTGCTTCATTGATGGAGACAGCTCCCAAGACAGCCCAGTCACCTTCAGGACACCATGGCAGTGATTGGCCACCCTGACCAGACCGACAGTGCCTGACAGGCACCAGCTGACTCAATTACAGGTGCTGTTGGGCAAGACTTCCAGGGCACACTGCTGCCATTTCTCAGGGCATCCGGCCCACATCTGAAGGGTCTGGCCTTAGAGATTAGGAAAAGTTTCCTTGGCAGCTAGAAATGAAAGCTCTGTCCTCTCCACAGGGTTCTTCTTCTTCTCGACATGCCCTGTGTACCCCTGATGTCTAGCTTACAATTCAGGAAGTGCCAGAATACCAAATGTATAAAATATTTCACACTGGAAGTCCTGGGCGATTCATTCTAGGCCAACTCCACAGTGTGGCAATGATTAGCCTTTTTTTTTTTTTTTTTTTTTTTTTTTTTTAAGCCAAGGAGACTCGTAGTCACCCTCCCTCATCAAAACCCCCGATGTCCCCAGGCCTTGCTGGTACCCTGGCATGTTTCAACTAGGTGAAGCAGAAATTGTGGACTCAGTATAGATTCTTGGAGTAGCAGCAGGTCCTTTATGGAGGTAGGAGGGTCTTAACAGCCCCTGCAGGACGGAGAGACAATTGTCACCTGTGTCTACTCTGTGATGTCAAAATGTGGCCTATGTTGAAATAATATAGAGAAAAAGCCCCCACCCACCTCATTCCAGCCTCTTACGGGAAGATTACACAGTGTACTCCCTGCACCACCGCCCTGTCCTTGGTAGGAGCCCAGGGAGGGCATGAATCATCCCCAGTTTACTGAGATGCAGACAAAGGGAACCCCAAGGCGCAGAACTGTGTCTCTTGACACATTTGCTTCTATAAGCCTTGCACTGGGCTGGGCCATTCCAACTGGGGCTAGAGCTCAGCCCACTCCAGCTGAGTATGGGATCTGCAGCTGAACCCAGATCACCCCTTTTGAGGAGCTACTGCAACATAAATTGGCATACTCTGTCACATTACTTTTCACTCCATTTTCACACAGCTATCACCTCTACAAGTCTTTGGGGGTATCACTTGGTCTCTCTCTTATAAAAATGCGTGCAATAACATTCTGGGTACATGCAGATAACCCAAGATAAACCGCTCTTGAATTGGATTTTCCATACAGTGTAAAATCATTCTTATTGCCATGTAATGCAGTATTCACAGGTTCTGGGTGTTGGGGAACAAATATAACTTGGGGGACTGACACATTCTTTTTATTTTTTCTTTTATCCACTGAAGTTTCTGCCTGTGGAAGTTGTGTGTGGTGGCACACTTCCATAATCCTAGCATTTGTGAGGATGGTGAATGCGAGAATGGCCTGAGCTATGCAGTACGTAGTGAGTTCCAGGCCAGCCTGGGCTTATAGTGAGTTTCAGGCTAACCTGGGCTACAGAATGAGACTCTCTCTCTCTCTCTCTTTCTCTCTCTCTCTCTCTCTCTCTCTCTCTCTCTGTGTGTGTGTGTGTGTGTAGAGAGAGAGAGAGAGACAGACAGACAGAGAGAGAGAGAGACAGGCAGGCAGACAGACAGACAGACAGACAGGTAAAATAACATGATAACTTGGTAGTGATTTCCATTTGGTGCTCATAGCAAACCCAGTGCCAGTTGCTCCATTTTACAATATGGTATGGATGGAAGGTGGAGACAGCTGTGACATTGGCATAATGATAAAAGCAAGCATTTAAAGACTCCAGTCATCTACATTCTGACTTCTTCCTCATCTACTTTTGTAATCAAACTACGAACTGGCCTTTGGTGGCTGACAGTGTGGATCTTAAAGCACAAAAGAGGTAGAATTAAACCCTGTTCTTGCCTCAGGTTTCTTACAATGCCAGTTCATAGCAGGAGAATCCATGTGGAAGGGAAGACTGGACCTAGCCTGGTGATGAAGATGATGATGGTAGTGTGACTGTGGCTACCATCTTTTGAGCCCCTGAGCTCCATGTTCTAAGGACCTTTAATCTTCATTCTAGCCCTGTCGGATGGAGCAGTAGAGGCTGAGATTTGGGAGACCTACATGTGGATCAAGTGCATAGTGTGGCAATGCACCTGTTCCCTGTTTATGTTTGTTTCATGTTTCATGTTTGTTTGTCTTTACCATCGCCCTGTAAATGCCCTGAAGTGAATTTGTTCTTTGATGGTTGGATGGATGGATAATGGATGAACACATGAATGGATACATATATGAATACATGGAGTTATGAACAGATGGATTGATGGACAAGTGGCCAGATGGGTGCATGGATACATGGATGCAAGGACAAATAAAGGAATGAATGAGTAGACATATGGACATATGAATGCATGCATGCATAGATACATGGGTTGATGAGTGAATGGGTAAATGGGTGGATGGTTAAGTGGATGGGAAGATGGACAGATAGACACATGGACTCATGGACACATGAACAGACAAATAGACAGATGGATGGATAATACGCTGTCCTAGATAGCAAGGGCCAGGCCTCATGCCCACTCTTCTCAGAGTCTGCCTCATCACACACATTTAGCTAGTGTTGGTGAAGGGCCAACACAGTAGCACGGTGACATTTCTCTTTCCTCTGGTGCACATTTCCTCACGTCTAAACATGGGCTGAAAAACATCCAAGCTTTTCGTAGTGATTTAGCTTCCAGAAATTTCCAAGCCCTGACTCTGAAGTAAGCAAGCAGTGCAGCTGCCTGGGTCTCCATACAGCCCGACATAGCTCAGGATTGTGAATCACCTCAGAACTGTTGTGTTACTAAGTGACAACACAGCACCACCAACCTGTCTCACCACTAATACTAATCCCCCTCCCCCCAAATGTTGCTAAGACGTACTTTTGGCCTACCACAGATGTTCCCTCTCTCTGGTGTTAGACATACTAGAAAGCAGGAGCTGGACACCTTCACAGACTTCCTGTCCCTTTGACGAGAACTACCGTCAAGCCATTGTTCTTCCCACTGTTTGGACCTGGCAGTTATGTGGCCATCCCCCTGTGGGGAGGATCATAGTGGGGCTAGAGTATAATTCTGCACACCCTACCCCTACCTGCTAGGAAGAGGCATGTCACTTCATCAACTGCAGAAAATTTCTCTGTCCTCACAGTGTCCCAAATGACCCTCTGGCAGAGCATTAAGTAGAATCCTGAGTTGTTCTTCCCCAGAGCTTTTGGCAGGGAATGACTGGGAGGGGCAACATCATAAGAACTAGAGGTCTTCACGTTGTGACTAAGATTTTTTTGTTTGTTTGTTTTTGTTTTCCGAGACAGGGTTTCTCTGTATTGCTTTGGCTCCTGTCCTGGAACTTGCTCTGTAGACCAGGCTGGCCTTGAACTCACAGAGATCCGCCTGCCTCTGCCTCTTTAGTGCTGGGATTAAGGGCATGTGCCACCAATCCCCTGCTTGTGACTAAGATTTTAACCTGCCCAGGAGGTGAAGAGCCACATACCAGCTTTAAAAACCCAAGCACCAGTCAGGTGTGGTGACACACACCTTTAATCACAAAATTGGGAGACAGAGGCACGTAGATCTCTGTGAGTTCAAGGCCAGCCAAGAGAGGCTCCAAAGGTACACAGAGAAACCCTGGCTCAAAAAACAAACAAAGTCCAGCATGTGGCCATAGAATGAAGCCAGGGAAGGGAAGGAACTGTGGGAGGCTAGCCTGATCAGGTCAGCAGGGTTACATAATGAGACACTTTTCTTAAAAACCAGCCAACCAAACAAACAAAAAACCAGTATAGCACAAAGGTATGGTCTGGTTCTATTTTATCTGTCATGGTGGCCATTTTTAAGACTAGGGATGTATGATTTAAAGAGCTTACAAGAAAGAATCTTACCCAGTTCTTTGTGGCATTGAGGTCCTTATCTTACTCTGCAAGGGATAGGTCGGTATGACCATCAGCAAAGGGACAAAGTAGGACTGTGTGCCATAGGGCTGGTAATATCACCGCATCAGGTCGTTTAATCTCTCTAGTGGGGAGAATGTTTCTTCCTAGCCTGGCACTTTGCCTTTAAAATCTTGCTACAGTGACTATGTCAGAGGGAATGGAGGACAATAAGGAAGGGCAGGGAGAGGGAGAGAGGAGTGTGGAGGGAGAGACTGACTTGGGGTTTGGAGAGGTAGATCTGGGTCCCAGGAAAGCCCTAAGGAAGCAGACTTACATTGGGGGCACCATGCTGAGTGTAGTCAGAAGCAAAGGGGCTCTGCCAGAACTTGCATAATTTTGGCAGACCTAGGCACAACACAAAGAGGAAGAGAACAGGCAGGGGTAGATGCAGGCGAACCACCCCAGGGAACAGCCCCTGGGCCTTGGTCACGCAAACTGTGTGTTCATCATGAGTCTTCTACATCCACAGCCCTTCTCAAAATTACACAATTTTGAGACACATTCTCCCTCAGTTTCCCAGGCTGGCTTTGAACATGGGGTGCTGAGTAGCTGGGCTTATAGGTCTGTGCCAGCAGGCCTAGCTCAGGCCAGAGAACCCTTCCAGTGGAATACTGGTACAATTTCCCTTATTGTAAAAAGTACCTGGTTCTCAATAACCTTAAAGAGAAGAAAGGTTTACTTTGATTCGTAGTGTCAGAGGTTGCATAGTTGAGACATTTTCTTGTGAGCTTGTTGTGAGGCAGGGCATCATACTTGGACCAGGTAGAGAAAGTATCCCACTTCATGGTGGCCAGAAAGTAAAAGGAGAAGAGAGAACTTAGTTTGATAACATGCTCCTAATGCACCTGCTTGGGAAGCTGAGGGAAATTGATTGCAATTTTGAGGTAGCCTGAACTGCATAGAGTGTTCCTGTCTCTACAAAGCCAAAACCCCAAGAGACAGAGCAAGAGACCAGAGTCCCATTATTATCCCATTTAAGGGTACACACCCGTGTCCTGACTTCTTCCCATTAGACCCTGCCTCTCTAGTCTCTGTCACCTCCCAAAGCATCATGCCCTGGGAACCAGTATCACCTTAACAAACACGGCACATTTGTGAAAGCTTAGCTGGGCCAGTACAGGCAGCTTAAGGCTATTATGTCAACTCTAAAATGGCCAGGTCATTATAGACACTGGAAGCTGCCCTTAAAAGGGCAAAGGGGATCCCATCTGCTAGACATCAAAGGGAAGCCAGAAAGGCTGTATTCACAACTGCTCTGGTTGCTGTGACAAAATAAGTTAGAGAAAAGAACGGTTGTTTTTGGCTTACAGTTAAGAGGGGTACAGTCCATCACAGCGGGCATTCCTGGCTTGGTTCTCTGTTGCTGTGGTAAGAGGACAACTAGTGCTTAGCTGTGGGTGTCTGCTTCTGCTTCCATCAGCTACGGGATGAAGGCTCTAGGGTGGCATAAAAGGTAGTCATCAATCTCATTATTGAGAAGGGCATTAAAGGTAGCCTCTTCGCCTATTGCTTAGATTGCTAGTTGGGGTCATCCTTGTAGATCTCTGGGCATTTCCCTACTGCCAGATTTCTCCTTAAATCTATAATGGCTCCCTCTATTGTGGTATCTCTTTCCTTGCTCCCTATTCTTTCCATGTCTCAATCTTCCTGTTCCCTCATGCCCACCTCTCCCCTCCTCTTCTCCCCTTCTCTTTCTCCTAACTCTCTCTCCCCCCCCCCCCTTCATGCTCCCAATTTGCTTGGGAGATCTTGTCCCTTTCCCCATACAGGGGAAAGGCAATGAACTTTGGAAGCCCATCCCACATAGAGGGTACTTTCTCAGCCTAGACACATAGGGGAGGGCCTAGGCGCTGCCCCAAATGATGTGACAGACTTTGAAGATCCCCCATGGAATGCCTCACCCTCCCTGGGGAGAAGAAAGGGGATGGACTGAGGTTTGGTGGGGGTAATAGGGGAGGATGGGAGGGTGAGGGAACTGGGATTGACATGTTAAACAAACTTGTTTCAAATGTAAATTTAAAAAAAGGAAAAAGGGAACTTTTCCCTATGATTTTGTTGAAAATAATAATAAGCTAATGTGGGAAGGAGGAGGTTTATTTGTTCACAATCCATCACGGAGGGAAGTCAGGCAAGAAGCCCAGGCAGGAACCTGGAGACAGGAATCGATGCAGAGACCGTGGAGGAGAAGTGCTCACTGGCATTTCCCACAGTGGGCTGTGGCCTCCCACATCAACTCTCAACTGACAAAGTGCCCCCACAGACACGCGCACAGGCCAGTTTGATGTAGGCAGTTCCGCAATCGTGGATCCCTCTTTCCAGGTGATCTAATCAAGTTGACAGGAGCAATGAGGTAGATCACAGCAGCAGGAGCATGAGACAGCATGTAGCTGCAGTCCAGAAGCAGAGAGAGATGGGTACGGGTGTGCATCTCACTTTCTCTTTTGTGTCCAGTGCAGACCTTCAGGGTAGGGTATCCATCTTCAGTTAAACTTACTGGGAAACACCCTTACAGATGTGCTCACATCTAATAAATCTAACATAGTTGATGATGAAGACCAACCATCACAGAGATGCAGGGCTGGCCACAGCCACCAGTGTCCCATCCCTTGCCATGCTCCTGTTGTACTCAAATTTGGTGCCAGTCAGGACCCCCGCATACCATGTGCCCGCATTCCGGGTTAGAGGCCACTGAAGAGCTACAATGTGTGGCATAGAGATTGGTCTTCTCTCCAGAGTAAGTCTTGTTAGTCTATGTCCAGAGTTGTCTGCCCTGAGCTGTAACTGCCTTCTCCAGAGGACCCTGGGGCAGGCTGGAGTTCAGACAGGATAAACATGCTCTCAGACAGCTGCTTCCATACTGATTCCAGGTAGCCAGCCAGCATGCAGAGAGCAGGGCATGAACCATGTCCAAGTCCAGAGGACAGTCATTCCAGGGAGAGCTGGCTCCCAGGGGACCATGATGGCCAAGCTCATCCTGCTTCTGCACAAAGCTGCCTTGAGGGCATGCCATGTTGTCCCAACCCTTCTTCTTGTGAATGTGCAGGTAACATATTCTGAGTTACAGGACACACAAGCTCCCCAGCTCCTGGGGGAACGTCTTGGGCCTTGGAGGGGTATGAGGATGAAGATGAACCGCTACCCCGCTCAGGTGCATCATCCCCTCCCACAGGGAAGCCAAGCCAAATGGATTCCTCAGAGCAAAGGGGGCATCAGGCATTTGTATACCATGCCAACTCCCACTTTCTCAACACCCTCTTCTCCCACCTTTCCCTTCACCGTGGTCTCGATTCCCAGATCAAACTCTTTATTGTTTTAACCCAAACTATATCACAGCAGAAAGTGTCAGGGGTGGTGATGGTTGATTGCTTTTTTAAATAAAGGTAACGTAAGAATAAGAATCTAACTCAAAGAGTGTGCGTAGGGTAAAACTCATGGGCTGCCAAGTGCATGGGATGATAGCAGTCATTTCTGGGGCTCAGGTATGTGTTCAAATGCATCTGGATGTTGTCAAGACGGCATTGATTTGGACAGAAGTAGCATTTAAGTCAGTAGACCCAGCTTCCACTGGACAACTCTGTAGAGTGTGGGCTGGTCTCATCCAATCTGCCGAAGACCTTAAGGACCACTCAGGTTTGCCCTGTTCTTCCAGCAGTTCTCTCCTGAGCCTCCAGCATGTC
Source organism: Phodopus roborovskii (assembly GCF_943737965.1). Lineage (NCBI taxonomy): Eukaryota > Metazoa > Chordata > Mammalia > Rodentia > Cricetidae > Phodopus > Phodopus roborovskii. The sequence goes on from NW_026126636.1 coordinate 1,465,049, forward strand.
AGCCTGCCCTAGTGATCTTAAACTTGGCAGTCTCTACCATCTGAGAAGCTAGATCCTTAAGTTGAATCTGTCTCTACCTACCTACCTGTCTGTCTGTTTCTCTATCATCTATCTATCTATCTATCTATCTATCTATCTATCTATCTATCTATCCATAAACCTGTAATCTATCTACTATCTATACATCATCTATTTACCTATATGTCTATTCATTTATTTTCTATCTATCCATCATCTGTCTCCTATTAACATCCATCTGTGTAACTATTAGCTGCCTTTTCTTTTTTATCATTAGTTTGTGTATGTGTATATTGTCATCTATCATTCCATCAATCACTCTATCTTTCATGTCTAGCACAGATTACTTATCATTTGTGTTTATTGATCTATTATATCCTCTATCATTTGGTATATAGACATATCTACCTTTGTCCTCTACCATATATTGCTTATCATATATATATATATGTATATATATATATATATATATATATGTGTGTGTGTTTTTATCCACCACCTTATCTTCAATATATCTGTCTGTTCTACTACCAACATACCTATCTGTTGTCTATGTATGCATTATCTATTTAAGGAATCAATAGTCTATTATTTATCATCAGTCTATTGCCTACCATTTATTTTATCTATCATCTATCAATCACCTACCTCTCTATTCATCATCTATCTGTTATCTGTCCATCTGGAGTATCTATCTCATCTGTCTATCTATACATCTATCATATCATCTTTTTATCTACCACCTATCTACTACCTACCCATCTGTCTCTAACATCAGCCCATCTGTCATCTATCTATCTGCCAATCACCATCTCTCTGTCTTCCTACCTAACCATCACAATTCTCATTGTCATCCTCATCTCACTGAATCTCAAGGGCCCTGATTAATCAAGGTAGAAACTCAGAAGGACATGCTGTCTGAAAGGGGCCAGTAGAAAATGGAAATTTCTGCTACAAAATCTAACAGTAGCTCTTGTCATAATGACAGCTAATCAACACATGCCTTTCCCTTGCCCAGCCTAAAGAGAGGGTGCTACGGGCCCCAGCCTGCTCATTTACTTTCAAGAAATACAGGAGAGGCAGCATTGTGGCTTGTCCTGTTATGACTGCAGCTTGAACCACGGAGGGGAAAATGAACAACTATACAGCTGAGGGGGAAAGCCTGTTGCTGCTGACACCACAGGGTCACTGGCTCATGTGGAGAGTTGGGGGGTGGTGAGGTATAGCAGATTTCCTCTGATGAGTCAGTAGATGATGAAGGGCAAACCCAACTGCTACTTTCCAAAGGGCTGAAGGAGGGTCCACAGGGAGACACTGCATGCTGTTTTAAAGGCACACTGGCCCAGCCCAGGCTTCCTGAAGAGAGAGTAATAGGTCACCGTGTCTACCGAGGGGTCTGCCAGCTCCATCACTCTCATGGTCACGAGCAAGCCATGCTGGCCTTTCCTCTTTCTGCACCCCACCAGAAGCAGCAGGAAGGGAGGGAGGAGTTTGACAGAGGTGCCTTCAATGCTCCCTTCTAATAAAGAAACCTATTCATCCTGAGCAGTCATTTTCCAGGTCTCTCACTGCTCCCAAAACTGCTGACTAAAACCTCCCAACAATGGGTCTCCCTGGCATTCCTTAACCCTATTGATGATAATAAAGTCTCATAAATCTAGGTAAATCTTTAATTACGCCTTCAGAACATGATGCTATGACGGTGACACAGTCATAAAGGGCACATTCAAAATTAGCTCTGTGTATACTTTATGAATATAGAAAAAGGTAGTGGTGGCTAGTGTTAAATGTGAGCATGTATTTGTGCCTATTGTTTCCTTCACCCTTTGGCCGATATCTTTTTAAAAACAAATTGTTAGAAGACACTCTGCAGTTTTCATTAAAACCCACAGACACAGATCTGCGGGTGTCAAAAACAGTGAGCTGAAATAGAAAAAGATATGACACAATACCCTTTGGCCCAAAAGTTGCTTGCTTGTGTTCAGTGTGTGTCTGTGCAAGTACGCATGCACGCACGCAATCCTGTGTGAGTGTGTGCACATACATGTGGGTGTGTACAGTATTTCCAAGAGGGAAGGAAGACTGAGCAGCCGAGGAGGCCTTGTGGAAACATCTGAGGCTTGCTGGGACTTTAGCCTCCTTCTTGTCCAACCCCTTCTTTTGCTCACTGTCCCCCACCTCCACAGTTGTTATCTTCAGCCAATGCACTGTGGGGATGATGTGGGGGAAATCTCTGTTATTTTGCCAACTAAACTGCATTCTTCCTTCAAAATCCAGTGGGTAAGCCAGTCAGTGACTGGACTAAGAAGGGAGTTGCATAGAGCTCTGTTGATTTCCGGGTGCCGTCAGAGGTATCTGAGATGAAGCAACTGATGAATGAAGAGGGACATCTCGCCTCTGTTTATCACAGTCCCCTAAAGAAGTCACCCTGTGTGTTCAAAAGGGCCAAAGAGAGGTTTTTAAAAATGACATTTTCAAAAAAGTCAAACCAAAGGTCGGATGAGGGGAAAGATTAGATCTTCTGTGTTCACCCCATGGCGAGCCTCAGGCTGCATTCTCCTGACACGGGGTCAACTTCTCCAGTCCCTGGAGTTCAAGATACAACTCTAATGTGGAAAAATAAGCCCAGTGTGGCATCACCAGCCTGTAATCTCAGCACTCAAGAGGCTGAGGCAAGAGGATCCCGAGTTCAAGTCCAAAGTGGACTATATAGTTGGGTCAAGGCTACTGTGAGTTATATTAGACTTGTTCAATCCAAACAAGCATTAATTTGTTTAGTGTTTGGATTTTTTAAAAGATAGACTTTCACTATGTAGCCCAGGCTGGCTCCAATTTCTGGATTCCCTTGCTTCTGTCTTTCTGGTGCTAGGACTTGTAGTCTTTCCAAGGTATGCACTTTAATTTCTTCTGAGTGGACTTGCCAACAATAAAGGGGAATGTGTGGTTCATTCTATGCAAAGTCACCAAGGTGCTTTCCAAAATTGTTGCATCTATTTATGTTTGTCCAGCAATGTGAGCATGCACTGGCATCCACTCAGACTACAGATGGCATTGAACAGCTTTTGCAGTTCTAAGCACTCTACTGAGAATACACAGCTCCCCAGATGTGGTTTTCCCTTCCCACCCTGCTCCTACTCAGAGACACAGATCATTTTCTCAGGTGGCTTTCACATCTTCCTTTTGGCACAATCTAGGTTTAACTCTCTACCTTCATGCTTTTCTTCCTCCCCTCCCTCCCTCCTTCCCTCCCTTTTCCCCTTTCTCCTCTCCTCTCCTTCCTGCTTGCCTCCCTTTCTCCATCCCTTCTCCCTCCCTCCCTCCTTCCTTTCTCCTCTCTTCTCCTTCTTTCCTTTCTCCCTTTTCCTTTTTCCCCCTCATTCCTTCACTCTCTATTCCTTCTTTCCCTCTTTCCTGTATGACAAGAAAACATAGTGAGATTATCTGGGGAAGGGAAAGGGTTCCTGAGAAGGTGTTGAAAAAGGAGCATAGGGAAGAGTATGAATGCAAACAGAGTACAATAAAATATATGCATGAAAACACTATAAATAAGCTCATTATTTGTGCGTAAACTAGATATCTAATTTTTAAAATCCAAACCTCTTCTTTGATGCACTGCTCACTTCTGTCCACTTTCTCAAATGAATTGTCTTCTTGGGACACTCATTACTTTTAGACCACTTTTTCCATTATGAATAATTTCAAGTAATTTTTCTATCTATCTCTGATTGTGAATTAACTTTTAAAAGGATTTATTTCTATTTTATTTGAATGTATGTGAACCTGCATATATGCATGGCACTGCATGTGTGCAGTACCAACAGAGGCCAGAAGAGGGCGTCAGATAATCTGTGTAGCTGGAATTAGAGGTGGTTTTCAGCTTCCATTACGGTTCTATGAACAAAACCTAGGTCCTCTGCAAGAGAGGCCAGTGCTTTTAACACCATGTTTTATTTTTTATTAACTAACTTCCTTTGGTTCTCCAGTAACAGACAAAGCAATTCACATGGTCAACACTATAACCAAAGTAGAATAATGTTTTCATTCAAAGTAACTCACTCATTCCCATGTGGCATCAGTATAGGAAAGTTGTCATCATTTAAAACTTACACACATTTGCACATATCTGTTATGTACAGCATAATATAGGAAATGAACTAAGTATACCAAAGGGATGTCTTCCTTTGCTTATCACACTATTAATTCACAACAGCCCTGACTCAGGACCTACGTTGGTATCTGTCAATGAACACATAGAAAAGAAAGCTTGATATTTAATACCAGAGATTGTAACCAGTCACGACGAGAACAATATCCAGTTGTCTTCATTGAAGTGGGTCAAGTCAGAGGACATTGCATATCTATCAAGGGAATACCATATAAATTAAATTATACCCTGTGGATTAGTTCTCTGAGTAGCTCTAAGACTTATGCAATCTTCTGTGTGGATAAACACTTCAGTTCTTTGCATTGCCAAGTAATAGTCCATTAACCAACTCATCACTGAGAGCTTCATTTTATGAAGAGAAGCTTTTAATGTGGATCAAGTTATCAGTTTCTGTTAGTTTGTATCTTTTAACACTTATTTTGACTATTCTAATCATATGTATGTGAACCTGTGCATGGGGATACACTCATGTAAGTGAGATATACACAGAGGACATAGGAGTTGCATCCCCTGGAACTGAAGTTACATGTAATTACCAGCTGCCCAAGGCGAGTGCTAGGAGCCAAACTCAGGTCCCCAGAAGAACAGTACATGCTCTTCACCTCTGAGCTATCTTTCCAGCATCCAACTTGTATTTATATATCATGTCTAAGACACGTTTAGTTACCTAATAGTCAAGGGTGAGTTCTCTTTTGTTTGTTTATAAGATTTCTATAGTTCAAGCTCTTATAGTTAAATTTATAACAAGACACGAGACACAAATTAATTTATGTGTGTTTTGTCAGGTAGCTTATGAGTTAACACATTTTAAAAAACATTTGTTGACTTTTTAATTATGCATATATGTGAGTGTTTATGGGAGAGGGGTATGTGCACAAGAAATCCATTGCCCATGGAGGCCAGATTAGGACATCAGATCCCCTAGAGCTGGAGGATGAGTTGTCACATGGGTGCTGGGAATCAAACCTGTGTCCTCTGGAAGAACAGCCAGTGCTCCTAACTGATGAGCCATCTCTCCAACTTCAAATGACACATTTTTAAAATGTAGGTTTTAACGAAAGTTACTAAAAGCTTGCCCTTTTCTCATTAAATTGCCTCACAGTTTTTGACAAACCTCAACTTAATGCATCTGATTTTCTGGTCTATTTGGCCTCTGTTTTCAGTTCACATGAACCACTTGTCTAATTAGTACACACACACACACACACACACACACACACACACACACACACACACACACACATCTTTTTGACAACTATAGGTTTGGAGACAATTTTTAAATGGGATAAGTAAGTCACCTAACAATGTTCTCATTTAATATTGCTTTGGCTGATCTAAATCCTTTGTTATATTTTTAGGATAACTCTCAATTTTTCTAAATTTTACAAATATAGTGCTTTGAATTTTCATTTACCATTTGTTCCTCTCTAATATTGACCATTTGTTTCCTCTTATAAACTTGCTAAATTCACTTGTGTCCAATAAATTGTAGTACTATTTTATCTTTCTAGGTAACCAGTTTTGTATCTGTAAATACTTAGACACAGTTGCATACACACTGTCCACACTCTGACTTTCACTTTCAAAGTTTGCAAACTTCTTTTATGCTTCCGTGTAAGTTATATGGTAGTGAATCCTCCGTGTCCTCTGAAAAGATGTTGTGTATTACAAAATAGTTCAGAATCATATTTTATAAATGCCCACTAGATCACATGACTGATAACATTTTCAAAATTGTGCTCTGGTTTCTCCTTTCTCTGTTACTGACAGCAAGCTGTCCAACTCTTTGACTCCAATTCTAGATGTATCTATTTCTCCTTCTGGTTATATTTTCATTTTGCATTTGTAAAATTCTTTATCACATCCACATACTTTTATTATTCCTGTCTTTCTTCATGAATGACCATTGTATTATTATGAAATGACCTTTTCAAGCTATCACTCTTTATTGAAAATTTATGCACCTGATATAACAGGGCCATGATATATTTCTTATACTCGCTGCCAACATAATTTCTCCATCCTTATAGTTTTAAAAAGTCTCTTTGTATATCAAATGCTTTTCTTGTAATAACATATAGTTATACTTTTCTCCTTTTCTGGGTCTTAAAATCAGGACAAAGTCTGAAATGGCAGAAACTTAAAAGACAAGATAGTAAAGACAGAGAAACAGCACGGCAAAGAAGTCCAAGACATTTACCAACAGAACTTCTAGAGTTTGGGGTTGAGCAGGAAGATATGCACGTCTAAAACTCTGGAACACCTTGGCAGAGGTTGCCTTAGCTTCACTAAAGAATGAACCAAACAGACATTCCACAGGCTGTGGTGTCCTACTTTGCATTCCAGCAGCAACACAGGGAGAAAGGGGCTTATTTATCCTTACAACTCTCGGTCGCTGTCCATCGCTGATGGAAGTCATGGCAAGAACTTAAGCGGAAACCATGAAGAAACTCTGCTTGCTGGCCAGCTTCCTCCAGCTCTCACAGCTACTTACATGCTCAGGGTTACCTGCCTAGGGGTGGTACCACCCACAGTGGGCTGGGCACTTTCACATCAATCAACAGTTAGGAAGTTCCCCCATGGACAAGCCCACAGGCCAATCTGATGGAGGTAATTCTTCAGTTGAGGTTCCCTCCTTCTCCATGACTCTAGTCTATGTCAAGGTAACCCAAACTAACTGTTACAACTGAATTGCAGGACTCTTTTCTTAGGAAATATAAAGAAACACTTGTTTGTTCCAGACAGGAGGGCAACCATTGTCCAACTCGGTAAACCTGCAGTGACCACAGAAGCATGTGGGGGTCAGAGGCAGCTGTACGGACATGGCAGCTACACCACTCAAGAGTCAAGACTGTGCACTTGTAACTCATGCACACCTGCAGGAACATTACCAAAGAGGCCCCTCCTGGGTCACTGTTCACTACTCACCTAACCTGGGGAGGGTGAGCCTTGTGAGTATCAAGACCATTTCCACTTCCCCCCCATAGGCCTGGTCTCTCTTGATGGTTTTATATATGGTGGAAATCCACATGTGTGGTGTCCTGGGCACGAGGTCTGGGCTGGGGCACAACAGAAAGCAGACAGTCAGCAAGGACAGGTAGGCAGATCAAGAAGGAGGCAGGAACTCTGAGAGAATGGAGAAGAAAGGCTAGACAGAAAATCCTGATAGTGACCTTGAAAAAACAATACTCAATTTTATATGGAAAAGCAAAAGATCCAGGATATCCAAAACAACCCTGTACAATAACGGAACTTCAGGAGGCATCACCGTCCCTGACTTCAAGCTCTACTATAGAGCTATAGTCCTGACAACATGCAAAAATAGACAGTAGATCAATGGCATCAAATTGAAAACCTTGATATTAACTGACACACCTACGAACAGCTGATTTTTGACAAAGAAACTGAAACTATACAATGGAAAGAAGAAAGCATCTTCAACAAATGGTGCTGGCACAACTGGATGATGGTGTGTAGAACACTGCAGATAGACCCATGTCTATCGCCATGCACAATACTTAAGTCCAAATGGACCAAAGACATCAGCATAAATCCAGCCACACTGAACCTCTTAGAAGAGAAACTGGGAGATACCCTTGAACTAACTGGTACAGGAGACTGCTTCCTGAACATAATTCCAGTAGCACAGACACTGAGATCAACAATTAATAATTGGGATCTCCCGAAATTGAAAAGCTTCTGTAAGGCAAAGAACACAGTCAACAAGACAAAACAGCAGTCCACAGACTGGGAAAAAGATCTTCACCAACCCCACATCTGACAGAAAGCTGATTTCTAAAACATACAAAGAACTCATGAAGCTAGTTACCAAAACACCAAGTAATCCAATTAAAAAAGGAGGGTACAGAACTAAATAGAGAATTCTCAATAGAGGAATCTAAAATGGTTGAAAGACATGTAAGAAAGTGCACATCTTTAGCCATCAGGGAAAGGCAAATCAAAACACAACTCTGAGATGCCATCTTACTCCTGTCAGAATGACTAAAATCAAAGACAGTTTATACTGGAGAGGATGTGGAGAAAGCGGAACACTCCTCCACTGCTGATGGGAGTGCAAACTCGTATAGCCATTTTTGAAACCACAGGACACTGGATGCAGCAGACAGAGCTCACATGGGCTTTGGAAAGAGCCTGGAATTTTGGATTCTGTCTTGATTCAGCATTGAGCAAGGATGCTCTGAAAGTGGAGTTTGGAGCCTCTGTGTTCAGCAAGGCTGCCATCCTCTTAGTCCCAGTGACTATTTCCTGCTGAGGTGTAGGAGGTGAGCAGCCAAGAGCCTTTTCCTGAGCATGCTGTCCTCATTGTCTCTGGACACAATTGTCCTTTCATGGTGAATAGCAGCCACTATTCACCATACTTTGGGCTACGTGCCTCACACTTGTTTCCTATGTAACTCTTACAAAGAGTCCACGATGCCCGGATGGTAGTGATTGATCGCTTACATGTGTGAAAGCCTGGGCTCAGAGCATCTTAGGGACTCTCAGCCTGCATGGGAGTTTCTTCCCCTGTCGCTTTCTTTACTCTGTCCTGCTCACAGATGATTGTGTCTCTGAGTTGGCGCCAAGTCGCTCTCATCCCCTTTTCTTGATGTCTCCCTTCTCCTGAAGGGCACTGACATACTGGCCTAGAATGTGAGATGGGGCTTCATTCAGAATCAACAAGAAGCTATGGGACCAACCAACCTGGAGACTTCCAGTGTGTCATTGCCAAACCCCAAAAGAAAGACAACAGTCAGGCCCCCTCCCTCCCAGAAAGACAACCCTGCCCTACTCACTACCACTACACCACCAGCTTCCCTTTGGTTCCTGAGCACAAAGAAACAGAGCAGGGGATACATGCAGTTTTCTCCAAATATACCTCTAATCCATAGCATTGGAAACTCATGAGTTTGAAAATCATGTCTAGTGGCCTTTAAAGATACATCATGGAATATGTTGTGCTCTTAACTTGGTAAGACTCTGACAATATGTGTGCATGGGTGGATTAACAGATTGGTAGGTGGATAGATGGATGGATAGACAGATGGATGACATAGATAGGTAGATGGAAAGATGGATAGGAGAGTAGACTGTTGGGTTGAATGCTGGATGGGTGTATGGACAGGTGGTTTTCATGAATTGAGAGGCACGTGAATGGATAGATGGATGGATGGACAGGTGGTTGGATAGATGCATGACACATAGTTGGAAAGATAGTTAAAGGGATGGATGGGTGGATGGATGGATAGATGGATGGATGGACTTTATTCATTACACAAATACTAACACAGGCAGAAGTAGAGCAAAGTATGAACAGAATGTTTTGCTTACAGGGGGTCAAAAAATCTAACAAGAATAAGCCAGGCTCTCATATTCTTGGGAATCCATCATCACCACTCTGTCAGGAACACCACATCTTCAGCTTCATTATATTCCCTTGTCTTCTGAGTATTAAGACATGGCAGTGATCAAACTGCAGTATTATTTAGAAACAAAATTCGGGGACTGGGCTCCATGGCAGAACATTTGCATACCACAGGACAGCCTATAGGTGTGACACACAGCATCAAAGAAAGAAGAAGGAAGCACGTCTGAAATAGCCACTCGGTAATGCTTCATGGCAACTCAGAAACAAGTGGGGGTCTAGCTTCATCCTCTATTCGTGCAATGTTTTACATTTCCTTAGGCATTCATGAAACATAGGCAAAATGGCTGCAGAATGAGATGTGGTCACCTCCTGTGGATTTCAGGGCTGGGAGGCAGATGGGTCACTCAGATGATGTCTGTTCTGGTAGAGCATTTTGATATTACACGGAAAAGCAGATTGGCAAATGTCTAGATTCCTGTATTAACTTCTTTACCTGATGGAAACAACTTAAATGAGGAAGGAATTGATGCGGCTCACAATGTCAGAGGGCTCAGTCTGTGCACCTGGGCAGAGACTCATAGCAGCGGTCACTTGCAGTGTAGGCGGCTCCTTACTCCCAGGTGGACAGGATGCAGAGAGAGGGGTGCTGGCTTTCACCTTTGCCCACTGTTTTTTTCTACACAGACCCTCAATCTGTGAGATCACACCACCCATATTTTCAACATTTAGGGTAGGTCCCCCCTCATTTAACCCTTTCAGAAACCGCTGTCATAATACTCAGTATGTGACACCAAAGCCCAAGATGCTTCCAAATCCAATCAAGTTGACAATGAAGATGATCCATCTATTAGTCCACTCACCCACTCATTTACTGGTCTGTCATCTAACTATGTTTATTCACTCACCAATCCCCTTCTCTGTCTTTACATTCATTCACCTACCCACCCATCCATCTATACATCCATCCACCCACCCAATGATTTGTCATCTATGCTTATTCACCCACCAACTAACTCCCCTATCTTTAAATTCACTCACCTACCCACCTGCCCATCCATCCATCTATCCATCTATCTACCCACCCATCCACACACATACGTACATGCATCCACCCATCTATCTATCCATCCAACCATTGTCCATCCTGCCAAAATTTATCTAACCACCTGTCCATCCATCTACCTGTTCATTCATCTGTCCACCTTTCCATCTATCATCCACTCACCTACCTGCCTATCATTCATTCACCCATATACATCCACCCATACACACACACACACACACACACACACACACACACACACACACACACACACCTGTCCAACAATCCATCTGTCCAACTGCAAATACAATGAGGGTGAATCCTGACAATTTCCTTTTCAAAGTCTGTCAAATCTTTGAAACATTTACCAACATGATTTTTTCAAAATTATGGGAATTTCCCTTTAAGACCAGAAAGGAAGAATAGGGAAAAGAGTCAAAGTGAAAAGTTCCAAACAGAAGCCCAAAGCAGGCAAGAGACCATTATTGCTGGTGCTTGTCATCAGCTTTGGAATCATTAACATGAAATACCTTTTGATGAATGCATTGAAGAAAGTGATTATATATTAAAGTATAAAAGTCTCTTCCTGCATCATTTAAATTACTTTACAATGCTGATTAAAATAACAGAACATTATAGCTTGCTTAGCTAAACATTATATTTCCAAATCCATTTTCAATTGTTTCCCTTCAATTTGAACAATTTTTGAGCAATTTTATTGCTATTCATACCTGCTTGATTTTTTTATTAGAAATTAAAGTACACACTTTTATATCGATGTTGCAAAGAACAGCAATGGTTAACCCTTTTATGCCCTTCAGAGTCCAAATCTCAAAAGAAAAGGACATTTTTTTTTTCTTCTCACTTTTCTGTGGCTTTGCAAATGTTCCATAAAAACTCCAATTAGATCTGGGGCTATAGTTCAGTGGTAGAGTTCTTGACTAGCATGTACAAAGCCTTAGACTCTACACTCAGCAACACACACATGCACATACACATACACACACACACTCACGCACACACATAGGCACGCACGCACACACACACACACACACACACACACATGCACACACACACACACAGATGAGAGGTGGCTCAGTCATAAAGGTGGGGATCTGAGGGCCGAGCACAGGCCCACATGTTTTCAGCCTCATCCCTGGGAAGGAGGAGGGAGATGACTTGGTGTGTTCAAGGCCAGTGAGAGACCCTGTCTCAGAATAATTAGGCAACACATAAAGACTAGCACCCAAGGTTGTCTTCTGGCCTCCACATACATATGAACACTCATGCACACCCTCCCACACACACACAAAAGTACAATAGAATAAAGGAAGGAAGGAAGAGTCACTAGAGCCAGAGATATATCCTCTGAACAGTTTCTAAGCTGATATCAGGGGGGGACTTGGGCTCACATAGGATGATTGACACGATTCCTATCACATTGAAGTTTTGAGATAGAACCACATATTGACTCACTACTGACACCCTAAGGAACTTCCCTTCTGCAAGGCTCCAGGGAAGGACAGGCTGACTGAGAAGAAAGAAGACTATCTAGGGACACTTTCTTCATGCTTTCCATGCCTGGCTCTGGGTCATGCTCGCAAGACAACAAAGAAATCAGTTTTATCCCAAAACAGCACTTGAATAGAAAGAACAGGCCTACCACATAGTGCAGGACAAAGTACTCACGATGCCAAGCCAAGTCATGGAAACGTCGCTGTTTATCCCTCAGCTTCCCCTTCAGAGGCGAAGCCTCTCAGGGAGAGTGCTACGTCCTGAACCCATACACAAGACACCTAAGTGCATGGAGACTCTCCTCGTCATGGGGTACACTTGGGTTTTGAGCAATAGAATTCAATGTTGGCCACATGAGAAGGACATGAATGAGCTGAGGGGATTAACAGGCAGGTTCAAAAAGTGGTTTTGGAGAAAGAGAGTTAGGAAGCCTCAGGGCATTGAGCTGTGGGACCGTGGGTATCTATTCTCATATCCTACTGGGTTGAGCCCGCTCCAGGCTTTGCCAGACACTCTTATCATCTGAATTCCTAGGAAATTATCCAGCTGGATTGGCTTGTATAGTATGCCTGCCATTTGACAACTGTGGAGGTTCAAATGAGAAATGCCCTCCGTAAGCTCAGGCATTACAACACTCGGTCCCCAGTGGGTACTGTTTCAAGAAGTGTGGGAGCCGCCACCCTGCTGGAGGAATACATCACCCACCGAGGCTGGGTTTGAGAGTACACAGCCTCTCCCTACTTTGAGTTCACTCACTGCTGGCTGCCACACCTTCCCACGACGATGGGCTCTTATCCCTCTGAAGTCATAAATCCTGAGAAACTCTTTCTTCTATGAGTTGCCCTGGCCGTGGTATCTATCACAAGGACAGAGAGGGAACCGCGATGTTGAGGAAACACTTGGAACCCTTGCAAAACAGAGTTTGCTAGCAGCACATGTATGAGAGGCGTGCTGTGTGGAGTGCTAGCGCCTGTCAGGGCAGGTGGCTTATGAGTGGACAAAACCAGCTCACGCCCAGCATACCCTCAAGGCTCTCCTGGAGCTGAGCTGGGGTTGGTTGGCATCAGAGTTAGAACAGTCAGCACTGTGCCAGGCCTGGAGGACTCTCCTCCATAGTGTCTGTCTGCTGCAGCTGGTTTTACAGGGACCCAGTGAGAGTGCTGACTACAAGCTCTGGCTGTGTGTATGCTGGATCCTGACCCAGCGCCAGGCAGTCTCTCTTTCTCTGACAACGATCATTACTCAGAGCAGTTCGTTCCATTGCCTCTGCCTCCACCAGGCTATGGATTCAGTACCAGCCAAGACTTGGTAATGGCAGGGGTGTAGACTGCTGAACAGCTTAAGGCTCAGGGGACCCAAACCGGGATGGAGGGCTTCCCTGAAGACATGAGGCAGTTGGGATTCTTACAGAGTATACTAAGCAGGAACTAGCATCTTTAAGACCCCCCCCCCAGATTGCTGGACGGCAGGTTCACAGCCACGGATGAAGTTCCTGGGAATGTTCCAATGGACCCAACAGCCAAGAGGTACAGACTTGTGTAATACCATACGAAAAGGAGTTACTAGATAGCCTAATGTGAGCAGTGACCTGGAAGACCAATGGCAGAAACAAGTGCAAAACAAAACAAAACAAAAGAGCCTATCTCAGCACTCAAGGAAGTAATTGCAAGTGACTGGACCCTGGCTATGGCTGCGTACTCTCTGCTGGAGAGGTGGGGCAGGGTAGGAGCCAAAGGGTTTGAACAGCAGTCCCTCGATCCTATGTGATTTAAGGACAGGGATGCCAGAAGTATCATGTATATACTGATGTATCAAGTGGCCAAAGGAATGCACTAAGGACTGGGCATGTTCCGATGAACACTGACATCAAGTGTTATGCATCGTTTCTGTGACCACAGTGGTTGTAGAGACCTTAATTGTGCCTTGCCTCAATCACTCCTAAGAGTCTAAGGCAGCATGAGGAATGTATCATGGGAGAGATAGCAGGATGGGAGCTGAGCCTAAGAGTATACAAGGCTAATGCAAGGACAAGAGAGGGAAATGGTGTTGCTCAACCAGTTGGCATCGGTGAGTTACCGTAAATTATTCCTGGACTCTATTAAGCCAGAGTTAAGTTTCTATGGTAGAATTCACAGAGGCTATACTGGAACAATTGTAGCTGTGTCCCTTAGGTACACAGAGTCAGCTAAACACTCCAGTGAGGGGATAGATTGTTTAGAGCAAGAGCTAACCTACTGGGCTCTCTTCTCCCTGTTTGGCAGTAACACCACCATAAAGATGGCCGGTTCAGCAGAGGGTTCATGTTTGGAAGCAGAAAAGTGCAGGGTAAGGCTGTGTAGTGATCCATTTCTCGGTATTAAGATAAAACCTAAGTGCAGGTAGCATAAAAGAAAAGTGGTTTGTTACCATGGTGACAACTTTGGCAAGACTGTCTTGGCTACCTGACCTGAAGGTGAGGGCCATAATGGTGGGAACATGAGCTAAAGGGGTAGAACTCAGGAGAGAACAAGAGGCCAGCGGGCCTAAGCTTAGCCATATATAGCAACATGCTTTCTTCAGAACTGGCCATGGTCTGAGCACTTCCTTAGCCCTTCCAAGGGCAGCATATCAAAGACTGAACCAAATTCCCAGACCGCACTTCTTTGTGTGTGTGTGTGTGTGTGTGTGTACACATGCACACTCGTGTATGTATGTGTGTATGTTTATATATGTATGTATTATATATGTAAATATGTGAGTGTGTGTAGATATTGTGTGCACTGGTGTTTGTATGTGTGCATATATGTATGTATGTAATGTGTCTGTTTATCTGTGTGTGTCTCTGTGTGTGTGTATATATATGTGTGTGTGCACTGGTGTAGGGATTGCATGTATATATATATATATATATGTAAGCTGGAGGACACCATTGGGTGTCATTTCTCAGGTTCTGTAAACTTTGATTTTGCTACAGGTCTCTCACTAGTCAAGAGTTTGCTGGTTGGCCAGTGAGCCCCAGGAATCCCTCTGTACTTTGAGCAGTTTTGAGTTTCTGATTAACCACTGTCCCAAACACTAAGAAACTTTTCTAATAAGATCCTACAGTTGACCTAGCAGATGATATAGATAGATAGATAGATAGATAGATAGATAGATAGATAGATAGACAGACAGACAGATAGGAAGAAAGAAAGAGGATTCTGGGAGTCTCAGCTTCCCATGTCTATAAGACAAACACTATCAAATATGGTCTCCTCCTAGCCCTTGTAAAGCACACTCCTTAAAGATCAAGCTGATAACATGTGAAAAGTTGGAGAATCTTCCCAAATCAAAGGAGGCCAACATTGTGAGCCATATGGAAACAACCAATGTGGTTGAAGTGCAAGAGACAGAGTAGTAGGATATAAATCACCTTGAGGACAATTCATCTCAAAGTCTACAGTCGATAAATGGAGAAACTGAAGGAAAGCACAGAGCAGGAGAGGGTATACCTCTCCGATGCCCCGAGCCAGGAACTAAAGGCAAGAGAGATTGAGACAGCTCAGTGGGTTAAGGATTGGGGTCAGGGTTAAGAGTGAAGGGGAAAGTTTGGCCTAAATATGCAATGGTGTGGGGACATCCACTTGTACAAAGTCGCCAATGAAATGAGGGAGCTGCCCCATGCCTTGGTTACTCCTTCCTTGTCCCTGGGACTTGGACTTAAGTGTATTAAGGAACCCTTTCCTGATGAGAGACAAATGGACTCCAGGCTAGCTCAGCACCAGCCTGGGTCTGTGGTAGGCGGGCCAAAAACCCATAAGGAGAAGTACTGCCTATGTGTACGCTTTGACTGACAGCATCTCAGTCCTATAACAGGCAGAGAGAGGCGAGGGTCTCGCAGTGGGCCAGTGGCCAAGGGCACGTTCCAAGTGCCTCTATTCAAAGTAGCAGATATCAGCAGGAAAATGGGGTCTCTGGTTCCCTCCTTTTCTCCATGTTTCAGCCCTCAAGAAGATGCAGCAGCTCCCGCAGCAAAGGCTGGAATACCTTGCAAGAGCTTCTAGGGGTTAAGTCTTCAGGTGGAACCAGCCAGAGGTTTGGACGGTCCACAGATTGGGGATAAATAATGAGGGAAGTGATTCAGTGAAGAGTGAATCCCCCTGGTCCTAGAAGCCCACAACTGCCTCCTTCCTGACAGGCACCAACAAGTTACAGACACATAATTTGAAAGCAAAGAGCCTTAAGTACTGTGGCATTCTACTTAGGCCTAAATTTGCATTTAAAAATATTATTCAACTAATTAAAATGGAATTAAGTGAATACAATGCTGACTACGTACGGCTTAGCATAAAAAGTTGTTAAATATATCATGCTCCGCTTTGTGAACTGGCAGCAGATTTTAGCAATGTTTAATTGTAAGAAATCGTCATGTACTACTTAATTGCATAACTAGGTGGAACATAAAAATCACAATTACATGAATTATATTAAGTAAAATATGTTAAAATAGTTTGTTTTTCGATGGTGGAATTTTATGGACACCATAATGAAACAGAAGCACATCTTTAATTACCTAATTATTGCTATTTTCAAAGTCCATTTACACCATAATTGTTCCTGTTTTCATAGTCCAAAGAGTCCTTGACAAAGAGACTCCCGTAGGATCGAAAATAAGGATTCATTCTTTGGGCACCTCCCACTTGTGGCTCCCTTCCTCTCTCTAAAATCCCAGCAGCATCCATCATGCATCCAACAGGCAGCTTGGGGATGGGGCTGAGGATCGTAGGAGGGTTCAGAAACAAGGGGGCGGGGGTGTTGCTTACAGCCTTTAAACAACGCAGTCTGACTGTGGGGATGACCTAGAACCACAAGGAAAGAATGGAAACACGGCTAGGCGTAGGAGCTTGCGAGTCCCGCCAGTCCCCCTTGAGTTCAGCAGCTGGATCACAGGGGCCATCTTAGCGTCAGGCTTACAGAGCAGATGGGGTGGGCCTCAGATGGAGAAGGTGCAAACATTCCTTCTCTAGAACAACCAAGGGGCAAGCACACAGAGGAAGAGGCGGCAGGACACATGAAGTGTGCTTACCCAAAGCCAGTGTGAAGGCTGCAGCCAGCCTGTGGTTGGACCTGCGCCTGCAGGGCAGCGGCTAGGAAGCAAACGCTCATGGGAGATGAGGCCAGGGGCAGAACCAAAGACACCAAGGGGATGAAAGACGATCGTATTGAAAAGAGCACAAAATGGCTCTGGAGTGAGCTGTCTCGAGGTTACAGGTAGGCATCTATCTGTTGCCCGTCTTGATACAGGCTTAACAGGTCGATTGAGATACTATGCATTTGTGTGTTTGCTTTTCATTTTTTTAAGCGGAGTCTTATACTGTAGCCCGGATTGGCATCAGAATTATGGTGACCCTGCCGCCTAGAAGCCCCCGTGCTGCGATGACAGTGGTGAAGCCTCCACGCTTGTCAGGTGGAGCTTTTGAAAACGGCTTGTTTGTTTCAGAAGCCTGCTCGATGCTTTCCAGAGAGCCCAGCCTGCAAAGCCACCAGCACTGAATGAGTCTCCCTTTCCCTTCATGGACACTTGTGGTCAGTTACTATCTTGATTCTAGTCATTATAACTGCAGTGAGATGAAAATCTCAAAGTGATTTTAATTTGCATTTCCATGTTGAACACTCTTTAAGATATCTCTTAGCCGTTTTTATTTCTTCTTTCGAGAACTCTCTGTCCAGTTCTATAGCCTGTTTTTTATAGGGCTGTTGCGTTGATTCTTTTCCTCCCTCATTATTCTTTTTCCCCTCCCCGTTCTGTGTGTATTCTGATTGTTTGTCCTATTTTCCTTTTGATCTTGGGATGCCTCTTAAGACTTCAATTATGACGTCTTTTATTGCTGGGGAAGGCAGAAGTGGTTTTAGGTGAAACCACAAAAGGTCAGAGCAGGTCCTTACCCTGAGTAGTAAGGTAACAATCGGCTCTACAACTAGAAAGTATGTTACCACTGAGGATGGCCCAAGTCCAGCCCACCACCACCACATGAACCATGGAGAACTGGTCATTGCTCACAGGAGTGCAAAGTGGTAGAGCCACCCCAGAGATACAGGGTTATTTTTTCACAAAACTGAATATACTCTGTCCATACCAACCTATATAATCATATTCATTACTACTTACCCAAAGGAATGGGAAAAAAAAAACTATGTTCTCAAAAAATAAATAAAAAGGACTGTACACAAATGTTTGTCGCAGCTTTATTCCTAATTGTCAAAACTCAAAAGCAATCAAGGTGCCCTCCTCCTGTAGATGAACGAACAAGCAGACAATAGACCATTATCCCAGCCTAAAATGAGAAGAATTATCAAGCCATAAAAAGAGACTTAAATGCACATTACTAAGAAGTGATTGCCTCCTGCATGATTTCAACTACATAGAACATTCTAGAAAAGGTAGAACCATGGACATAAGATTTGAAAAAGCTGTAGGGGAAACAGACAAGCTGATCCAGAGGATTCTTAGCTGGCTGAGACTATTGTATAGAATCCTGTAGTGGTAGACATGTGACACTATCCCTTTGTCTAAATCTATAAGAGTTCAGGCCAACAAGAGGAGCAATGTGTAAGCCAAACTCACTGTGTGGTAATGTTATGTCGCTGCATGAGAAATACGTTGTCCCTGGCGGGACTGTTGACAGTGAAGGAGTCTGTGCATGTGTGAGGGGGTCTATTGAGAATTTTCTTTATCTTCTGCTCATAAATTTCTCTGTAAAACCAAAACTGATCTTTTAAAAAGTGGTCTGCTTAAAAATAAGTGAGATGGTTTGGTAGTTAAGAACAAGGGCTGTTCGTGTAAATGACCCATTTCATATAGCCTCTGCAAACTCAGAGGACCCAGTGCCTTTTTCTGGACTCTGAGGGTACCTGAACCCATGTACATAGATCCCCAATTAGGTATGCACATAAATAAAATATAAAAATACATCTTTTCAAAAAATAAGTGATGTTGCTCTTCTTGTATAAAAAATCATAAATGGAGAAAAGGCAGACTCCTTTCTTTTACTGAGGAAAAAGTACTGGAAATTGCCACAAACCTTTACTACCTAAAGAACAGCATTTGTAAAGACTCTAAGCATCTGTAAACATTCTTGAAGTCTGTACCGTGTGGACTAACCCACAGGTTGGTTTACACTAATTTTTTTTTTAATGGAATGTCATACGCAAACGTATTTCACCAGAGTTTTAAAAAATAAACAGGGTATTGGTTTTGTGTTCTGGAAAAAAAAAAAAAGTGATGGCCAGGCATAGTGGCGCACATCTTTAATTCCAGCACTCTGGAGGCAGAGACAGGTGGATGTCGGTGATTTCAATGTCAGCCTGGTCTACAGAGTGAGTTCCAGGACAGCAAAGATAAACAGAGAAACCCTGCCTCCAAAAAACCAAACAGTAAAAGAGAAAGTGATGGAAACCAAATGGCCTTGTGACCACAAAGCAAATTCTCCCCAGTCCACATTCTTTTGTGTCCCCCTCTACCCATCCAATTTAGTTAAATTGTTTCTCTGGAGTACTTGAGGAAAAAAATTCTCCTTTTTTGTTTCTTTGTTTTTTCCTTTTCTTGTTTTTCTTTCATTCTTGTTCCTAAAATCTTTACCACATGATTCCAGTCTTTGGTTGGACATTGGCCTGTATTTCTGAATGGGAAAATGCGCCTTGTGGCCAGACCTCATGGTTGCTATAGCAAATGAAGCTGGACAAAAATGCTCCAAGTATTTTAAAGCTGTCTCTGTACTTTCTACCATTCATCCACGTCATCATTCAAAATGTTTAACTTTTGAAATTCCTCCTGGCCACACTGGTGTTGTCATTGTGCAGATATTCTTTAGGCAGCCAAACTGTTGAGCTTTGATGGGTGCAGGATCCCTGCGCTGTCGAGAAGACACCATTTCATGGCAGGCGTCCTGGCCATCGGGCTCTTGCAAGCTTGCTCCCTCTTCTAGATTTGCTAACTGTGGGAAATAGCTACTTAGTCCAGTCAGTTTTTAATCGCCATGTTGGCCCAGAGAGTCACCCGAGAAGAGGAAGCTTCAGTTGGAGAATTGCCTTGGTCACTTGGCTCCTGGCCGTGTCCATGAGAGATTGTCTTACTAGGACCCAGCCCACTGAGGGCAGCACTCTCCCTAGGCGGCTGAACCTGGGCAGGATGGAAGAGCTAGCTGAGTATTAGCCAGATGGCCATCTAGTAAGCAGCATTGTTCCATGGTTTCTGCTTCAGTCCCTGCCTTGAGTTTCTGCATTGGTCTACGGTGGACTATGACCCAGTAGTATAAGCTTTAACCATTTCCTCCCCTAGTGGATTTTGGTCAGAGTATTTTTTCACAGCAAAAGAAAAGTAATTGCAGCATTATTACCAAAAGAAAAGTAAAAAAATAAAAATACCCAAAATATATACAAAAATATAAATAATAAATGCTTAATAAAAGCATGAAATCGAATACATGAAAATCACTTTATGCTACATCAGTAAAACAAGGTCATGCAATAAATATATAAAATAGAGGAAAAATTGAAGCTTGAAATCTGCAGAAGTTGGGGTTATGATGGCAATGTTTTCATTATAACATGAATAGAGATCTTTTTTCTTTCTCCCTATGTATATTCTAAAATAAAACAAGCTACTGTTTTATGTAATTTAGCCTGATGTAAACAAAGAATGAACGATGAGCTCAGGTGGATGGGTGATCTTGGGGGCAATTTGGAATCAAACATACTCTGTGCATTATATGTTTATACAATCCCGTGTCTGAGGTTATATCATTTGGAGTCAGTAATTGAAATTTAACTAAATATCAGGCTATGAGACTCAAGCGTCAGCCAAACATCCTCATTAATACAGGTAATTATATAATTAGGTTGTCTTAATATTTTTGTGATTTGGTAATTAACTGTATTTGAAACATTAACCCTATCATGACATACTCAGATGGCAGTACCACTGTGGGACCTGGGAGACATAAATCAACAACCTTGGGATTGCCTCGTGGAGGCCTGTATCCCAGCCACTCTGGAGGCTGAAGCAGCAAGATTACAAGTTCGAGACCATCCTGAGCAACTTAGTGAGACCGTATCTCAAGATAAATAATTTTAAAAAGACCTATGGCTATAGCTCAGAGGACAGATACTTTCCTACCATGTGTGATGGCCAGTACCACATTTTAAAAACAAGTCTGTGTCACAGAAACTATTATATGCATGTATTTCCCTCACTGGTCAGTAATTATCAAAGTTTTCCATGATAGGATCCATAGTGAAAGTTTCTAATTTAATTTTGAGACACTCTATTACCTTCACAGGAAAATCATGAAACACTTTCAAGTATAAATCATAATTCATATTACAAGTTACCACATATACGCAGCTATCAAATCATCCTTCAACTTTAAAATTATTTTCCAGGGTACTCAAGAATTCATTCAGTATTTATTTGGAAATCTTCCTGATCCCCCCCCCCACTGTGATTAGGACCCTGGGTATCTCTCTCTCTCTCTTGTTTACTCGTCTAGTTTTCTTACACAATCCAGGACACTTGCATAAGGATGGCGCTGCCCATAGTGGGCTGGGCCCTCCCAACTCAATCCCCAATCCAGGAAATTCCCGACAGGCATGCTCATGGGCCAGTCTGACAGGGGCACATGCTCAGTTGAGATTGTCTCTTCCTTGGCGACACTAGGTTGCATCAAGCTGACAAAACCTAGCAGGCAGCTTCCAGCACCTGCCTGCCTGTGTGTGTGAATGGTCATAAAAGGACAGAGAGAAACAGTGGTACGGGGAACAGATAAACACGGGTGGGGTTGCAAGGTGGTAAGGGTGGAGGGAAGAGAGGCGACCTGCCAGCTTCCTGCCATTATGGATTGGACCCTGGAAATTCATTAGCTCTCGGCTCAGAGACAGGATACCTTTGCTTGTGGAACTTCCAGAGATTAATGCCTCCGTTTGGTAGGCCTCTGTCCAAAACTCACCTACGTCCACAAAAATAAATAAACAAATAAACAAACAAATAAATAAAGGGCCATGGGATAACACTTCCACAAGCACAAGGCAAAATAAATCTCTCCCTTCTCAAGGTGATTTTTATAGGTATTTGTCACCATAGTGGAATATAACACACACACACACACACACACACACACACACACGGCTATGGGAACCCTGCCTGGAGTACTGTTCAGAGACACAACCCTTCTCTTTGTTAAGACTTTACCTTCTTCTCGAACAGCATAGGACAGTGAACTTGCTGTTATGGTTAAGGGCATGTGGCTGTTAGAGGAATGGAAATGCAGTATGGGATTCGATTTTTAAAAATTCCAGCTGTCTTTTTTTTTTTAAATTGTAGATGTGTTACTACCTTGTCTCAAGACTAGTTTATGGTATTTAAATATAGCTAAAGTACTAGACAGTAGCATTAGCATATGAATAGCCTAGCAATTCCATGGAACAGAAAAGTCCTAAAATAGACACACACGCTCTCGCGCACGCGTGTGCGCGCGCGCGCACACACACACACACCACCACACCACTCGAATGCACAAGAGAGAGTTATTGAGAAATATGTCAATGCCAAGGTAAATCAAAAGTGGAAGAGATAGCCATTTCAAGGAGCACATGAAAATAGTTTGGTATCTGTAAGAAATGAAAAGAGAGAGATGGATTTTAGAGAGATATTGGCGCAATGCTATATATGTTCTTTTTGTGAAACTGATTGGTGAAGTCTGAAACAGATGATGAGACATTCAGATGAGGGGAATTGGTACCCAGTAATATTAAAATAAAAGACTATAATGGAGGCTGCAGAGATGGCTCAGTGCTTAAGTGCACTGGTTCCCTTCCAGAGGACTCAGGTTGTATTCCCAGCACCCACATGGCAGCTCACAACACTTTCTTCTGGCCTCTGTGGGCACAAGGCACATATGTGATGTGCATACATATATGCAAGCAAAACTCCACACACATACAATAATTTTTAAAAGGTGATGAGTTCACAGTAAGAGACAGACATGCTAATGCTGAAACCCAGGTCTGGTTTCCTGAAATGCAGGAATTGTCCTACAATGGTGTAGGAACCCTAATAGAGGAAGATCAAATACACAGCATCAAAACATGTATCTGCTTTTTGGTTTAAGTACGTGTAGGTGTATTAATTATCCTTGCATCCAGTCCAAGTGGTGCTTGGCTATAATGGCTATAATGTTCAAATATCTGAAGACAACTTGAATGGAGGGAAATCACAGACCATGATTTCAGAGCTGTGAGTTCACTGATGGGAGATGTTATTCTGTAAATATGATTTTTATACTGGTTAATGAATAAAGCACTGTTGGCCAATAGGAAAGCAAGATAGGTGGGACTAGGAAACAAGGAGGATTCACCATGGTGTCAAGTAAAAAATCCAGTATCCACAGTGGCCTGGAAGTTCAGAATGTGAAGACAGAGATGGGCCAATGCAAGTTAAAGCCCCCAGGACATATCTCCAGTTGCTTATGACCTCTAAATGCCAGCCCCCTTCCATAGTTAATTCAAAACTGGAAGCCATTGTTAGCCATTAGTTAGAGCAGAGCACTCATAGTCTGGGCTTCTCCCCAACACACTCAGAACTGTTGGTCACTAATCTCATGGACATTCCTATAACCATCGCATTGGCTGACGAACTATGGTGACATCCTTTCTGCCTTAGTCTTTGTTGGGTGGCAATTTCCCCTGAGATAAAACAGTCCATCTTTGAAGGAAGCTTGTGAAGACAGGTGATTACAGGAAGGTGAAGCAACAGGGCGTTCTAAGAGGAAGTAAAACAGTTTGTGTTGCCAGGAAAAGGCGTCAGGAAGTCTCTGAAAGTGACCAGATTCACCAGGCTCCTCCCTCCTCAAGCATATATTAAGTAGGCATTGTTGGAAGACTTTCTCAGATACACTGAGGTGGTTGGAAGACACGAGACCAAAAGAGGCACCTGGAAAGGACAATCTCCCATCTGATGAGCTGTCTGCAAACTGTGCACTGTGCTCCAGACCTCCACCTTTGTGCTTTTTCACTCATGCTGGGGTGGACTTTGATGATGCAGCCATCTTCAAGTCATTTCTGCTCCTGTAGATAATCCCTCTCTCGTATTCCTGTAAGTGACGCCAAGCGGATTCATTGGTTCACATAATCGTTTTTTGGTGGCATCCTTATTTTGGTCTGTTGTTGGTTAGGGTTAGTAAACATTTGTTTACACCATTGCTCAGGAATGGTGTTATACAACAGTCATCCAGTCTTTTTATTTCTAATAATGGCATACTGTTTGGTTCTAAAGGGCTAATATGTCCCTCTGTATTGGATCATTGTAAAACAGTAAGCCACAATACCAAACACAGAGCCCTTGACATCAGCCAGGAACCTTAGTCTCCTTCTAGCATGATGTCAGGTCTAGAATACTTGGATGTGAGGTCAGAAAGTATCTGTAGCATGTGGCCCCCAACAGAGTATGTGGCTAGTCTTGCTAGGACCCCAGATAGACCTTGAATCTGTCTATTTGTACCTTCCCCCTTTATTCTTTGAAGGTCTGAAATATTTCCTTCCACTCTCCATCATCTTAAGCCAGCCTCTAGGGATCCCAATTTATAGAATGTACATCTGTAAGTACATATGGAACATGGTACTAATTAATGTCCCATAAAACCAAATGTGAAATCCTTCTTTATGGGCTCAAACTAATCTTTTACACAGAAGGAAAATGATATGCATCCACTCGGTGCTGGAGTCACAAGAAGGGTAGATATAGCGAAACACATGTGGCCAGATGTGATCTCCAGTATGACTGGAGGTGACAATGTCATTTGAACCCTTGAGATAGAAAGAAGCAAGAAAAATATTAAGGCCTGAGACGTGCCCCATACCTTTTGTAGATTTGGGAAAACTTCCAAAGGCTCTGGGGAAATGGCCAGGTTCTCACCATGCTGTTCAGCAAAGCTACTCCCCACCTGTGCTTGTAGAGCCCTCTTCTCCCTCTTTCTCTGGAAATACTTTGACCAAATGTCTGTCCCTGTAGACTGGAGCCTGGCCCTTTGCTAAAATTTCTTCAGGACTGAGCACAAGGCGCCTCTCCTTGAAGGTACTCAGGAACTATTAGCGGAATTGAATGGAGTTGATCTGAATTATTGAATCCAGGTAAGTGGCTTTGTTAAGTCCATTAACTTTGCCCTGGGAATCTGGGCTCCTGTCCTCGTCCGTTTCTATTTGGGCAGGCTAATGTGACAGAGAGTGATTCAGTTGTCTTCCCTACTCACATCAGAAGGGCGAAAATGAAATGTGAAAATGACAGGGAAGAACCACGTCAATAATCCCCAAGAGGGGTCAGCCCAGGGAGCCTGCTACCCGCCGACCAAGCTTCGAGAGAAGAAAGCAGTCAAGGCCACTTGAGTGGGCCCGGCACAGTCACTCATGATGACTACGCAGCTCTGAAGGTTGGCTTCTGGGACATCCATAGAGAGGATGGTGCAAACCCAAGGAAGGCCTTCACTGTCTTCCTGGAAGCCCTTGTCCCCTAAAAGTCTGAGGCTCCAGACTGTTCCTCTGTCCATGTCACAGGGAATTTGTCATTGGCATATGCTTAAAGTATTAGGGTCAGCTAATATAATAATAAGCCTTGAAGGTTTATCAACTCATAAAATATTAAGCCTTTAAGGTTTATGTGGCACTATAGAGCCTTCATGTGCCTCCCTTCTCCCAGGTGGGTACCTGGATGGTGAATACTAATTTTAATTTTATAAGATGTATGTGTGGCTCTCTCTCTCTCTCTTCTATCTGTGTGTGTGTGTGCCTATGTGAGTGAGACAGAATTAAATACATAATGTACATCTGAAAAGCCACCAAGACAAGAAGGGAAAAAAAAAAAGGAGGTATATATTTAGCTGAGTGTTCTGCGGATTTTTCTTCTTTTTTTGAAAAACTTCAGTAGAAGTGTTCAAGCCAAGTAGGAGCCTTTTGGTTTGCTTATTTATTTATTTTGATCTCTCCTTTGGAAAGCGATGCACATGTATTATGAAAAGCAAATATTATACTCTATTGTCAAACAGAGTTTGTAAGGTCCATGCGCCAGCGATGGGAGGTCAAAGGCCTCACACAGATTTGCTTGCCCTATAAGACTTTCTCATGAAGTATAAAATATGGAAAATGAAGGGCTCCTTCCTGCCAGAAAACAGAATCAGCTTGCTTCTAATGGCACCCTTGGGGTTGGATGAGCTCAAGGCCTGAGGGTGGGGGTTGGGCTGCTTCCTGTAGACCAGCATTGGGGGGGGGGATGCTTCTTCCAGTGGGAGGTTGAAGGGTACTTACTCAGAGGAGGCTGCTTGCATCCGTGTCCATGCAGTTTAGACCTCCAGATGCAGGAGGCCACTGGCCTTTGGAGAAAGGAAAGTGGAAGCTAGGTGATGACAAATAAAAGGCATCCTTTGGCCTTGGAGCAGGCAGGCATGGGATCCGTAGGAGAGAAGTTTCTATTTACAGGAAACTGGCAGAGAGTTATAACTTTTCCTAGACAGGTTGGTGCCATTGTGTGCTGGCACCATGAAAAGCATTAAATAAGGCTTAGCATTTGTCTACACCACGTTGTATGTGCTATGCTTTCTGATATGTATTGCTTTCTCCGACTGGGGATTTTCACTAAAGTCCTTCCCTGGGGAGTAGAGAGCAGGGAGTTATAGTCAACCATGGTTAATTTGCGCTTTGTGCTTTGTTTATCCAAACCATATGTCTAGATGGTTGTAATTCTGTGTCATTGGCTGTGTAATGCTCTCTGCGCTAAGAAATCTGTAAATAGCAACGGCTCCACGCATAATCACATTGGCATTCTGAGGGGGAAAAGGGAAGTTTCAAGTGACGTCTGCTGCGGAGCCAGCCACCCCAAGGGTGTCTTCATCTCTGTCCCTCAGGCTTTGTGGTCAAGCACATCCTTGTGGACAGAATAGGACATCCTCTCAGGAACCGGGCGTGATGAGTCAGTACCACCCCTGGTGCCCATGCCCAGACTCACACTCCAGGCATTAAACCTGGTTTTCGTTATTTAGCAGTGTCGGTGTGTCATTCATGTGGAGAGGAGACACTTGTCTATTTTAATGCTGGAAAGAGTTAAGGGCATGAAAAGCAATGGTTGTCGAGAGCATTTCACTTGAAACTTGTACTGAAATCATCAGCTGTCAATCAAGAACTGACATTGCGAGAAGAGTAGTGGTGTAATCTGTAGTAGTCTGTAATCCCAGCACTCAGGAAGCTGATGTAGGAGGGTGTCAAGTTCCAGGCCAGTGTGGCCTGCCTAGCAGTGCCCTGACTCAAAAATAAAGTAAAATGCGAGAGATTTGTTTTATTTTTAATTTTATGTACATGTGTGGGTATGTGAAGGTACCCACAGAGACCAGAAAAGGGTGTCAGATTCCCTGGAGCTGGAGAAACTGGCAGTTGGGTCCTCTTCTAAAGCAGTAGGCGTTCTTAACTATTGAGGCACCTATTCAACCTCTTGATGTGAATTTCTTAGACTGCAAATTGCTGTGTAGGATAAAACACGAAGACCCCCACCGTCTGTATATAGCTAGAATGTCCTGTCACCGAGACTCTCATCCATCAGTCAGACCACAGTGGCTCTAGCATCCTCCACCCATTCAACAGTTCTGGAAGTCTTTGTGGTGGTGTGGGGTGGGGTGGTGCCATGTTCTCATGATGTGCTGGATGGAAGCTGGGCCTCTGGGTTATGGGAAATTCTGCCTATCCCTGCCTTCAACAGCTTCCCAAAGTGAAAACACAATTGTACAAATGCTTCCCCTTCCTGCAAATGTTGGCACTCTTTTTAAGAAGTGTGGTTGCCTTGTTTCTGGTAGTCTCAGAGCTCAAGCATGGGGCCTTCTGTGTCCTGTTAAGGGGATCCCACTGGAAGTCAGCCTTATGGGGAATGGTAAATGTGCCCATGTCTGGGATCCTGCAAAGGAAGGCAGCAGTCTCCAGTAAATGCTATTGTGGAGATGAGTTTGCTAGAGGCACAAATAGGCAAGGCTCCCACACCAGAAAATTCCTAAGACTCCTTTCACCTCATTGACAGATACTGCTTTTGCCATCACATTGCCCTGTAGTCTTGGTCCATGTCTTTCATGGACTCATATGCCACAACAACAACTCTACCTCTCTTCTGGACTCAACCCCAAATCTTGGCCCATCACAGAAACATAAGAACCCATCACAAAGAGACGACTACTCCCAGTGTGGAATCCATCAGCACATTCATACTTGTTCTGTTCCCCCCCCAACAAAGACAGAACAGACCCCAGTAGACACTCTTGTCTTTCCTAAGGACTCCCCTTCACTCCTGTCTACTTGGGGCTTCCTTCAGCACTAATTTTCTCCCTTAAAATTTCTGCTGGTGTCCCACTCCTAAAATTGGCCTATGTTGCTGCCATACAATTTTTCATCTAATGTTGCTCTATGCCCTTGCTCCCAACCCAAGTGGCCTTCAAAAAAGAGAAACCTACACATTCTCTCCATCCATCATGTTTTTCTAGTCTTCATCTCTGGGAGAACCTCAAACATTTCCTGGATGTCCACATTTAAAGGTATGGTCACCATGGTGTCAGTAATGGAAGTTACTTTAAAAGGCAGGGCTGGTTGGGAGGTACTTCTGTCATTGGTGGTACACCCTTACAGAAGACTGTGCAACCCAGCTACTCTCTCTGCTCTGGTTCAATATGTTCTCACGCCCACGCCACATATGAAACACAACCATATTCTACCACACCAGGGACTGATTCCTTGGTTTATCCAATCTTGCACTTGAGACCTCCAAAAATATAAGCTAGGTGAATCTATGCTTTTTCCTGCCAGGTATTTCAGTACTCAAAGCTCACACTCCTTTGTCATCCTGTCAAGGTTGCTACTATTGACTTCTCTAAGACCTCAGTCCTGTCCTAGCCAAGCCTTAAACACCAGGCAGCATCTCTGCTCAAATATCCTGAAGTGTTTTCTTCCTTACTCCCTGCAAGCAGTGCCTGTTATATTTGCTGTCCTAGCATAGGTCAACATAGTATATATTTCATAGTCTACACCTCAGTCATTAAAGGTTAGACCTGGGTGAGCATGGCCAGTAGAATCAACTAAACAGGGCTCAGGGAGCTCACAGAGAGTGAAGGAGCAATTGTGCAGAGCTTGCCTGGGTCTAGGCTGGGTCCTCTAAATATATAGTATGATTTTTATCTTGGTGTTTTTGGGGGGTGTATTCCTTACTGTGGGAGTCGGATGTCTCTGACTCTTTTGTCTGCTCTTGAGACCCTGTTCCTCCTACTGGATTGGCTTGCCCAGCCTTGATGTGTAGTTTTGTGCCTGGCCTTATCGTATCTTGTTGTGCTCGATTTGATTGATGTCTCTGGGAGGCCCTGTTCTTTTCTGTGGGAGGAGACAGTGAGAATGGATCTGGAGCAGAGGGAAAGTGTCAGGGGGGATTTGGAGGAATGGAAGGAAGGGAAGTTGAGGTCAGGATGTATTTGTGAGAGAAGAATAAATATTTTTTTCAGAAAATAAAATAAAAAAAAAACAATTTAGAGTCAATTATCTATTGACAAACAATAGCCATCCACGAATTATTTTCCTTCCTTCCTTCCTCCCTCACTCCCTCCCTTCTTCACTTCCCTCCTTCTTTTCCAGTTTTGCTTTATGTTGTTTCAGAGGATAACACTTTGCAGATATATTTTCAACATGGTTTAGTTATATGAATGAGCTACCCAGAGGCAGATTGGCATAAAGAGAGGTATCCAGTCAAACATAGGTCAATAATTACTAACAATTTTGCTGATGCCATTTGAAGAATAATAAAAAAAAAACAACCAACCAACAAACAAACAAACAAAAAACCAGTGGGATATGAACTGTATGATGATACTTGGGGCTAGCCTATCAGAGCAGGAGGCAACATGGAGAAGGAGGTGTGGTGCAGAGGGAAGAGGGGTATGTGTAGCGGAAGTGCCTTACGCCAGTGTTGAGCCCCTGAAAGAGAAGCCAGTTCTACTTGTTTTCCAGTGCAGATACCAAAGCTCTTCTTTTGTACATTAGAAGGTTGGTAGTAGGGACTCTGTCTCTTGATGCCAAGACAGCCTGAATCTACTCAGACAGTTCTTTACTGTTTCTAATCCATACCTACTTCTGTAGCAGTGTGATGGGCAATCTTTGGGATTAGCCTCAGAAACTGGAGGCCTATGGGGAATTCCCTGAGGGGGTCAACCAAAGAGGTGAGATCCCGAATGTGAGTGGCACTGGGGTGGGCTGGGAAATAGAATCCAGAGGGGCAAGGGGAAAGGCCAGAGGAGCTCCACCATCTCCTGCCATGCCTCCTGTCTGCATGGTGTGAGCTGTCTCACCCTGCCTTCTCCACCAGTGTTAACAATAACCCCTCTTTCAGCTCTTCCTCCAGGCATTTGCTCACTCTGCCAGTCAAGAGTCAGCTAATTAAGCAGCAATCTGGTTTCTGTTGTTGGCCATTCTTTTATCTTTTACCCCCCCCCCCACCATTAAATCTTACTGACTCTGCCATCAACATATATCCTGATTCTGTCCCTGTTCCCCGAAGCACTGCCCCACACCACATCAGTAGCAAAACTACCTCTCACTAGGGTAACACTACAGAAGCATTGGTCTTCTTGTGAGCATAGCACACTCTACAACGTTCTCGAGCGTCTTTCCAAGCATCAAATCTCCCGATCATCTGCAAGGCCATAGTTCACTGAGGAAATGGATGGATAGAAGTGTGGGCATAACAACACCCAGGAAGTATGTAGGCTCTCACTATCCCGGAATTCACAAATGAATTGCATCAGAGACTGTGTCGGCCTAGTTTCCAGCACGGGGGTGCTTTTCCCTGCTACTTTTCACTTTGTTTCACCCTGAAGCTGAGAGTCAAATGCTCTTCCTTCCGATGGGATGTCTGAACACGGGATGTAGGTCACTCTTGAGAGTGTCAGCGTGTTAAACAGGACTTGCCTATTCGCTGGTGCATTCTGGGTAGATCAGCATCTGCGGGGTGATTTTCAAACTGTAGGCACCAGCGACCTCTGAGGAGATATACACAACTTCATACCTTCACCTTAGGTCCTAATCTTCCTATTTCAAAAAAGATCTTTGATTCTGAATTTGGTTGAAACTGGGTCATATGAAATTAGGCCTGCCTGACTGTGAAGCTGGGCAAACCCAATATTTCTGGAAGGGAATAGAACAAAGGGGCTATACTGAAGTAGATTCAGGAAGGATAAAGTCGGATAAAAAATGAACATGTATAACATGTTCTTAGGTCAGGGTAAGAACTAAATACTGAAGGAGCTTTATTCATCCCAATTTATCTATAAGCCCATTGGAAGTGCAGTCCAAATTTTAGTAGATTTTTTTTTTGAAATTTGACAAAATCTATATGTGTCATCTAATGATTAAGTTGTATAAAGTTTGTTCACAAAGGATTAGAAATATGTGTATTAACAAACATCAAAGAAGTCTCTCAAACTATAATTAAAATAAAATAGTATTGGAATAGGGATGGGCAATAAGGACACAGGCTAGGTGGATAAAATGTAGTTTGGTGGTGGAGCCCCTGCTTAGAATCCCCCCAGTGAGGGGCTGGGGTGTGGCTCAGTGGTAGAGACCCTGCCTAGAATCCCCCAGTAAGGGGCTGTGGGTAGGTGGGGTTCAGCAGTAGTATGAAAGCCTAAAACCCCTGGGTCAGAGTTTGGGGCATAGCCCAGCTGTAGAACCAATGCCAAACAGGCAGGAAGTTATGGGTTTTACTCTCAGAGCCCAAAAAGTGAAAAGAGTGGGGAAGATGAAGAGAGGAAGTGGAGAGGTGTTGGGGGAAAGGGTGACTCACAGTAATGGTAAATTGATTCATGGGGGCCTTGTTTCACATCACAAATAAATTTTAGGTGGATTCAATATTGAAAAAAATACACATCCCAAAGAACCAGAGAGATGCAAACATGAGTGCCTCTCGTTCTTCACTGGTGACATTCTGAAATTGTGTCTTCCAGCAAAGTAAGTAAAATATAGGATTGACCCCATGAAAATTCAAGTCTGCTGCTGTCCCATAGCTGAGGACTAATGACAAACACAGAGAAAATAATTGTAAGGTATATAATAACAGGTTCTAGAGTCTCAATGTGCTGAAATACCAGTGTGGACAAAGGAAATGATTGGGACATTCATAGCAGAAAATACTAATGTCAAAAATATTTTAAAATGTGTAACTTCATAAGATGTCAAAGATGAGCAAAAGGAAACAGTAACTTGGTATTTATTTTATTTTATTTTTAGTGGTGACATGAACAGTTCAGAAAAGATAGAGAAAGAGTAAGGAAGAGAGAGACAGACCTCTATACATTGGCTGGTAAGAGCTCAAAACCACACCACCCTTTCAAAGGGTCTGGGGTAAAATTCTTCAATGTGTAGAGCCAACTTATACAGCAAATCCTGCTCTAGGAATTTATCCTTAGAAAATAGTCATAAATAACTGCAGGGGTTTATTTAAGAGATGTTCCCTAGAAGGTTGTTTATAATAGCAAAAAATTAAAACCAAAATAAATGTCTGACAATATGGAGCTGCTTAAGTAAATGACGGTACATTATAATCCAGGGTCGTAAAAAAATCACACCATGAACTATTTAGTGACTCCAGAAAACGTTCACAATATATAGTTGAACGGGGAGGGAAAAGTTGCAGAGCAACTAGTACGGTGTGGTCTCGCCTTTTAAAATGTATGTATGTAAATATATGCATAGACAAAGACCGTAAGAGGATAACCAGCCACTTATCAGCGGTTATCTCTCTGAGGCAAGGGTATCTGCAGTTTTCATTATTTCTCAAATATTCCACAAGAAAAATGTATTATTTTTGTAACAAGCTTCTTAAGACATTAACTTTGATTTAAATTCGGCACGGAAGTCGGTTCTGGAAAGGGTAGCATAGCCTTCTGGAACCTTTCGGGGTGTGTGGGGGGGATTCTTGCATTCTAAATTGCAGAATACTGGGGACGGTGACATAGAAAGGGACAGGCCGGCTTCCAGGCCATGTTGCCCTGGTGTTAATAACCGGATCTCAGATGTCTGCTCGCCATCTCTGCCTTTTTGCAGACTTGTGAGATGAGAGAGCGATTCATGCGATTGAAAATTGCAATGTAGATGATAATGGAGCATGGAGTTTTATGGAGCCCGTATTTGCAGACACTGAGTCAGCTTCGGGATATTATCTCACTTAAGCCCCACAACTACTCAGCTTTGACAAAGGCACCATTATCTGTAATTTATAGATGTGTAAACTGAGCCTGGGTGTGATGATATAACTCACCTACAATGGCTGCTCCCAGGAGGCCAAGCAGAGTTGCAAAGCAGAGGTGTCTCACCCTGATGCATTGCTTCTCTGGTTTGCTGTAAGAGATCCAGGAGTTTCTTTTCAGGGCCTGTAACTTCACCACCCAGGTCCTCTGTTTCCTTTGTGATACAACCTGGCATTGTAGAGCCTGACTCCAGGGTGAGAGATTTGTGGCGATGGCATGATGTATGAGGTGCCATTTGTAAAAATATTATTTAGTGTAAAACATGATGTTTTTTCTCCTGATTTACAAGTTGGATGTATAAATCATACTTCTCACTGTCTGTGTTATATATCTTGCCTCTGATTTATAAAACTCGCCTGTAAATCTTTGGCAGCAAAGTTTAGATTCAGAAATCATTATTTGAAGAATTAGATTTAGTTAAAACATTCAACTGCTTCATAGAGGAGGCAACGATTTACATAACTCCAGTCAGAGCTTCGGGATCCGAGGGCAGCTTTACAAGCCTGTGCCCAGGAATTCCTAAAGAAAATGTTTTGATTTAAAGGCCTTCCCTTCACACTTTAGCCAGAACTGACTGATTTACACAGCAGAAGCCATACAATAATGATCCATTTTCCAAAATCCCACTTTTCTTTAACTCAGGACCCAGATTTATATGTCCTTACTGGGTTTCCTATAATGACATTTCAATCATGTGACCCTCCACCCAGAGTGTCTTAGAGAAAAGATCCAGGAGACAGAGACAGTCAAGTAAAGAATAGGACCCTCCCTGTACCACCTTGCGTGGCCCTCTTATTCCAGGGGAACCCAAATTTTTCACCTTGTCACCCACTGAACTCCAGGCAGCTAAGCCACAGGGAGGCTCTGTGGGAGCCTTTATCCAGGACTGTGGTGTATTCTTTTCGTCCTGAACAGCAGGCTGATCTTGGGTAAAGAAATGGCCCATCTAGAGAAAGGACGACATCATTGATGGATCATTTCTGGCTGAATAGATCAATGGATACATGAACAATACCTTCCGAAGATAGAGACCAAAAAAGCAACAACCCGCCAGCACAGATGGGTGGACAGGGAGGGAGCTTGTGTTAGTTTACTGTCACTGTAACAAACTACCGGGGATAAACAACTCACAGGGACGAAAGGTTTGAGCTGACTCGCAGTTTCAGAGGCCCTGGGCTACTTGACTGTGTTACAGTTCAGGTCTTTGCAATGGGGGCCTATGGAGAAGATCCCTTCCCTTGTGGCACCCAGAGAAACAAAAGAGGGTGAGGAGGAAGAATCAGGGTCTCAATACCCACTCTAAGAACACGCTTGTAATAACCTCACTTCCTGCCACAAAACCCCACCTTTTAAAAGGTCTAGCATCTCTCAGTGTGGTGAGCAGCACATCAAACTCAAACCCTGGGTGTTTAAGGGATGTTTTCAATTGAAAGTATATCAGGGAGAGAAAGTACAGAGAGAGAGAGAGAGAGAGAGAGAGAGAGAGAGAGAGAGAGAGAGAGACAGACAGACAGACAGACAGACAGACAGACAGAGAAAGAGATGTCCATATGAACAGGCCTGCCACATCTCAGTACCATCTGGTCACTGTTGTATACTTTCTTTCTCAAAGTGCCATTATTGATTTATTTTTTTTTTAAGATAAACCCTAAATTCAATCTGTTTGTGTTAAATGTCTTCATTTAAATATAATCGTAAAGTGGGCTGATGGCACACATCTGTAATTCTAGCAGTTGGGAGGCTGAGGCAGTAGGATTGTGACTTCAGGCCCAGTATCTAAAAAGCATCAATAATATTGATAAATGTCAATCTATGCAGGTTTAATTCACAACAGTACCATGTGCACATTTGCAAAACATGCAAGTCAACAGTCTTCAACCAAAATATACATCAGCACACCATTTCAACTTCTAAGACATTCCCTTCTTGTCTCTGAAGCCAACCCTCTCCCTACCACCCTGCTTAGAGCTTACCTACAGGTAAGATTCACCCATTTTAAAATTCCATATATAGAGAATAATACCAAATGATTTCCTTTTACTATTCAGTTTCTTTAACTCAACACCTGGTCGGTGGGACTCAGTCATGCCGGTGGGTATATCGTCCTTTTTATGGCTGAGTAGTATTTCATGGCATTCATGTGTTCTGCCAGTTCACTCCCAGTGGGTAGGCATCTGACATGCTTCGGGTTTGAACTATTGCGGATAAAGCCACTATAAGCAGGCATGCCTAAGGTTTTTTTTTTATGGACATATGTTTGTATTTCTTCTGGGTGAAAACATAGGATTGGAATTGCTGACTCACTTAGTGAGTATATACTTAACTCTAAACCAAGTTGCCAAACAGTTTTCAAAGTGATGGCACCATTTCACACCCCCAGCTGCAGTAAGACTGGAGAGTCTCAGTTACTTAAAGTCCTTGCTGAGGCTGGCGTCGCCTGACCTTCTAGTTCCTGCTAACAATGTCATCATGTAGAGGTTAAGGAGCATCCCATCCTAAAGTGAGGATTTTCCTTATAACCAATGACATGGAGCATGGCATGTTCTGTGTGTGCTGTAAGAACAGCTCACAGCCTGAGCATAGTTTGTTGACTACAGACAGGGCAGGGTGTCACACACACCTTTGTGGAAGAGCCACCAACTGAACTTCATAAGCACCCGTTTCAACCAAAAATCCCATTTTGCTGCTGGGTCCTGGCCAATGAGGGGTGAGTAGCAGCAAACCAATCAGGACCTAGAGATTCTACCATCTTTGATCCCTCATTTGCATAGTAGACTGGAGTGGGATCCTGGTGGGAACTAAGCAAGCCGGCCCCTCTCTCTGCTCTTGCAACAGAGCCCTTTCTCTTTGTGTGGAAAGCTTTCTTTGGGAGTCTGACTACTTGTGAGTCTCCTCTCATGAATAGCCTTGCTCAGATCTTCGACCCTGGGTTTAGTAATTTCCTTTGTTTTGTATTATTGTATTAATGGGATTTTACAAACCCTGAATAGAAGCCTTTGTGAAATGCATACATAGCAGATAGCGTCTCTCAGTCTGGGGCTTGGTTCTTGCTTTTCTTGTCTATGGCTTTTGAAAGGCAAATCCTTTTAATTTTGATGTAGCGCAGTTTTCCATCTCCTCCCTATCCCCCTCTTCTTTCTCCCCCTTCTCCTCTTCTTCTTTCTTAACAGGGTCTCAATGTGTAGCCCTGGCTGTCCTGAAACTTACTCTGTAGACCTGGCTGACCTCAAACTCAGAGTTCCACCTGCCTCTTCCTCCTGAGTGCCGGGATTAAAGGTGTGCACCACCAGCTAGCTCCTTTTTCTTACTAAGTTTTTATGTGAATTTCTTTAGAAATATCTATACCTAAGTTGTAAAGTTTGGGTCCTACTGTCCCTCAGACATTTTAAGGTTTAGAGTGTATGTTCAGATCTTTGGCTCATTTCAAATTATTTCTTAAAAGCAAAGTGAGAGTGGGTTTGAAGTTTGTGTTTGCTCAAGGCTTAGCTCATAAAGAGCAAGTCTCTCAACATCTCTCTTTAACAATTGTCTTAGATATTCCGAGTTCCTTGTATTTTCTGTTATGTGTGAGGATCCTTATGACAATACCTACAAATGGAAAGCTTGCCAGATTTTCATAGGAATGCATTGAGTCTGTCTCTCAAACAAGGAAATTTTTAACTCAAACAAGTCTCCATCAATTAATAAAGTACGCCTTTAAATTAAGTTATATCTTCTCAATTTTGTTCAGTTATGTCTTTGAGTTTTCTGTGTAGAAATATCGAACAATTTTCATTAAATTTACTCTCATTTTATATTTAAATATGCCCTGGTAATTATTTGTAATTCATATGTAAATGCAATTAACTTCATGTGTTCATCTTACAATCCCATGACCTTGATAGAGTTGTGCTAAATTCTAGCAAATTTTTGTAAATTTCCGAGAAATGCAGAAAAAAACTCATGCTTGCTATTAATCTAGTTTTATTTATTCCCTTTTATTTATTCCCTGTTACATTCGCTAGGATGCCCCAGTCAGTTTCCAGGTGACAAAACTGGACACAGCTTCCTTGTTTCCAGTCTTAGAGGGAAAATGTTCAGAATTTGGGCGTTAGGAATGGTAGTCCCAAGATATTTCATACATTCCCATCACAACAAAATTCCCTCTTAACTCAGGATTTGCTGAGTCTTTTCAGTCTCATCAAACTCTTTCTCTCACTGTACTCTGGACGGCGTTCAGTTCAACTGATTAATTTCTAGTGCCGACCTGTGTTTGCAGTCTCGGCCGCAGCCATTTCTCTGTACGCGCGCGCGCTCGCGCACACACACACACACACACACACACACACACACACACACACACACACGACATTCAGTTTGCATCTGCTTTGTTGGTATTTGGGTTTGTGTGTTCAGAACTGATACCAGCCAGTCTGTAATCTCCTCTCCTCACTGTGCTGGCAGCCTTTACTGTCGGCTTGTGCCGGCCTTGTAAGGCAGGAGAGGGGGTGTCCTTCCTTCTGTGTTTTGGGGGAAGACTTAGGTAGCATTGTTATTACTATTATTAGTTATTATCATTATTGGTGAACTCGTCTCAATATGGAATATGTTTTAGAGAAAGATCTTTGATAACATTCAATTCTTAGGTTTTTCTTGCTCTGCTGAGATATGCTTGGCATGTAAAAATTGTATATATTTAAGGTGTACAGTACAATGCTTTATGGGACAAAATGTTTCTATTTATCTTCTGTTGTGCTGTGTTAGCTTTCTGTGGCTATAATGAAATACCCAAGTTAACTAACTTTTAAAGAGAAAAGGTTACTTGGGCTCACTGCTTTGAAGATTCCAGTCTACAATCAGTGCTCTGTGTACTAGGCCTGTAGTGAGGTGGCTCAAAATGGCAAGAGTGTATGGAACAAAACCTGCTCAGGCCACGCCTGTAGAGCAGAAAACTGAAAGACCACAGCTGCTTTCAAGGCTTTGCTTCTGATGCCCTAGTGATCTTCTACAAGGCCCCACCCCTCAATTCTCCATTAGCTCTCAATAGCACAGCCATGGGGAACAAGTCTTTTAACACAACAGCTTCAAAATAATGATCTAAACAACAACAAAGAAAACCTGCAGTGCTTAAGATCACTCTCAGGCTGAGGAGATGACTCAGGTGGTGTAAAGTGGCCACACGTGTGGAACTGCGATCTCTGGGTACCACATCAAGAGGCAAGTACAGTAACCTGTAATTCCAGGACTGGAAAGCTGGGGCTCCCTGGCCACTCACCCCAGCAGGATCAGTGAGCTCCAGAGAGACCCTGTCTCAAAGAATATGACGTGGAGCTGTTGACAAGTTTCTTGCTATCAACCTCTGCCCGTCCACCTGAACGTGCAAGTGCAAGCACATGTACAAACACACACATGCGCACACAGCGAATCAGTTATCAAATCTACAATTATTGTACTAACTATTGTCACCACTTTACCTTCCAATTCTGGAGTTACGTGTCCCACACAATTGAGACTTTGTGCCCTTCAATCTACATCTCCCAGTCCCTAACCTTCATCTCCTGGCATCCATCCAGTTAACTTTCTGTTCTTATGATTTTGACCCTAGATTATTTATATAAGCGAGATCATGAAATATGTCTTTCTGTGTATAGTTTATTTCATGAAGTATCATGTCCTCCAGTGGCAAAGGTGTATCACAGATATATTTTCATCTCCCATTTATATGGGAATTAGATATAGATATAGATACAGATATAAAATATCCACATGTGTAGACGATTTCGGTGTCTTTATCCATTCATCTATTGATAAGCACAGTCATATCTTGACCATTGTGAATAATACTTGGTGCAAAGGTCTGTATGCAAAGCTCTTTATGACTCAGATTCTGTTTCTTTCGTATATGAAGCCGGATCACATGGTAGGTCCTTTTTTAGTAATTTGAGGGAACCCTCTCCTGTCTTCTACAATGGCTGCAAGAATATATTGCCATCAAGTGTACAGCACTTCCCTCTGTGAGTCATAGCCATCCTTACAATCCTAAGATGACACTCACTGTAATACTGGTTTGTGCTGCCCTGCTGATTGACAACTCTAAATACCTCTTCAGACACCCATGAGCTTTTGTAGGTCTCCTTGGATTTCATGTTTTTAGGTTCCTAACCCACTTTTAACTTTTTTTTTCTGAGTCCCAGCATATTTTAGTTGTCATAGAGCATGATTGGGTTTCTTTCAGTTATTATTTTCATGGTATATTTTCCCCTGCCTTTTATATTCAAACTGTCTTCTCTATACATAAAATATAAATCTTCAATGACTAGTTGGATGCTACTACTGAGTTAGGCTTCTTACGACACCTGCATTATTATTGATAAGATTATCGATCACTTGGTTTTAAACTGATACTATTTGATTTCTGTTTATATTGCTTTCTCGTTCTTCATGTTATTATTTCATGCATTGCTTTATTTTTTTGTATTATTTGTATATATATACACATTATGTATATGTATATATTTATATATGCTATATTTTTTCCTAGTGGCTTTTCCTACTATTTCCTAACAAAGGGATAGGAAGTTACAACCATGAGTTATTAACTCGGCCTCTATTTGAGATCTACCATGCTTCCTCACATTTCACACACACCTGAAACTTTGCACTTTCCATTTTTTAAGAAAATACTCACCTCAAAAGTTCTTCCTATGTAATAAAGAAATTATGAGGAAAATTATGAGGAAAAAGAGGCTTCTATTTTAGTATTCTTACTTATTTCTAATTTGTTTCCCTTTAGTCCTTAAGCACAAGTTTAAATGTCCATGCTGCATTGTTCATTGTATTTTGTTGCTTGCAGTGTAAGTAGCCTTACTATAAATTTTGTTCCCATATTTATGAGCCACGTCTGTTTGTATAGAACTCTTGTTGACAGACCTTTCTCTTACTTTTAGGGTTTAAGCCTGGAATCAGAGTGTCTCTCGGTTTCCATTGCTTCAGAAGACAAGTCAGTAGTCAGTCAGTTCATAATCCCCCTCCCTGTGCATGGTGTGTTTTTAAAACAGCTGAGTTCTGGGTTTTGTTTTTTAACCATTGGTTTTCAGCAACTTGGCTCGTGATGGACTTCTTTATATTTACATGCTTGGGATCAACATAGATTTTTTGTCTTGATATTGAGTATTATTATTATTAATGTTATTATTATTTATTATTATTAATGTCACTGGGTTTCATCCAATGTGTTGTGCTTACTGCTATTTCTTCACCACGTATCGTTTTCACTGTCATTGTTTTGTCTTCCTAGGACATCAGTAGCACCGATGAACCCACAATTTGGGGCTTCAGTACTCCTTTAGGTTACGGAAAGGTTTCAAGAAGCTGGGAGAGCATCTATTTATGTAACTACGTTGACTCTCACACTGCCGCTGCAACAGCAGAAGGCAGGGTTTGTTTTAGCTCACTGTTCAAAGCTGAGGCAGCAGCGGCTCACATCACAATCCCAGTCAGGAAGCAGAGGGAGATGGTCTGCTGGCGCTAGGCTCACTTCCTTCTTATATGTGTGCATGTGTGTGTGGATGTGGGTTTGTACATGTGTGTGCCAGGGCTACGTATGCACACGTGTGGACCTATGGGTGCGAGGGTATCCGTCAGTAACACTCTACCTCACTTTTGAGACTGGATCTCTCACTGAACCCAGAAATTTAAGTGTGTAATTAAACATAGTGATCCCACTATTCAAGCAAGGTCTGGGGTACCCTCCTCTCCCCGCCTTCCCAGCACCAGGACTCCAGGTGTGCACCGCTGTGCCTGGTTTTTACAAGGGAACTAGGATCCAGGCTCAGATCCTCACTCTTGTGTGGCAAGCATTTTACTGACTGACACATATCCCTAGCCACCCCTCAGCACACTTTCTCCCTTTTATTCAGTCCAGGCCCCCAGCTGGTGGAACAGCCCACATTTAGGATGAGTCTTCCCATTCTAATTAACCTGATGTAGAAAGTGCCTCACAGACATGCCCAGAAGTTTATTTCCATGACAATTACAAATCCCATCAGGGGACAGCTGGGATCAACTGTCACACTTATCTTATTAGACATTAACACCTAGGATATTGAAAAATAAATGTAAGTAATGATCCATATAAAATCAAAAAGAATTAGTACCTGTGCTGGTTAATTGTTTGTTACCTTGAGCCAGGGGACCTCAGCTGAGAAAATGTCTCCATCAGATGGGCTTGGGAGCAAGTCTGTGAGGCATGGTCTTTGTTAATGATTGATGTGGGATGGCCCATCTCACTTCTCCACAGAGCCAACCCTGAGTAGTGATCCTGGATTGTCTAAGAAAGTGGACTATGCAAGCCAAGAGGAGCAAGCCGATCAGCAGCATCCTCCATAGCATCTTATTCAGATCATACCTCCAAGTTCTTGCCATGACCTCCTGCCTGGACTTCCCTCAGAGATGAACTGTGCTATGTAAGTGTAAGCTAAATAAACTCTGTCCTTTCCAGGTTCATTTTAGTTATGATGTTTGTCCCAGCAGCAGAAACCTAACTAGGACATACCATTCCACATAAATAACATAATGTTTTAAAAATCTTACAAAGGACATGGTGTTTGTTTGTTTGTTTGGTTTTTGATTTTTTTTTTCTTTTGCAATTAACCTTTTCTGTCTTAATAGATGTTTAGTTCCTCATTCCTTTTGGGACCTCAATCTGTCTGCTATCACTCATGTAATAATTGGAACACCCCTGTATAAGTGAAGAACCATGGGAAGGCAAACAATATCTCATTATGGGCGTGAAGACAGCATTAATATGGTAGGGTTGCTTGACTTGTCTTGAGCATGCTCACAGTACACTTTGGGATAATTCTCCTATTCACCTGAGAATATTTATTTTCTAAAAACAAATTTTAAGGTGATTTATGTAACTACAGAGTTCCATCAAAACAAAAAGGCAAGAGGATAGAATGTGGAAACAAATAGTCACCAGGAAAATGACTGTATTCAATTGGTTGAAGTGAATCAGTGATGTGCTCTCTCTGAGGATTGTGAAGGTGAAACTAAAACAAAATATGAAACAGTAGAAATAATGGTTAGCATTTCTTTAATATGTGTAACTTTATTTCATCACTATTACTTATACTATGTCCTTGATTAACATATACGTGCATGGATGCATATACGCATATATGTATGTATGTGTGTATGTATGAATATATAACCACTTACTTATGTGTAATA
Source organism: Phodopus roborovskii (assembly GCF_943737965.1). Classification (NCBI taxonomy): domain Eukaryota; kingdom Metazoa; phylum Chordata; class Mammalia; order Rodentia; family Cricetidae; genus Phodopus; species Phodopus roborovskii. The sequence continues at coordinate 1,507,687 of NW_026126636.1, forward strand.
TTTGAAAGAAAATGGCATCCATAGAACCAAAGGGAGTGGCACTATTAGGAGGTGTGGCCTTGTTGGAGTAGGTGTGGCCTTGTTAGAGGAAGTGTTCACTCATGAGTGGGCTTTGAGATCTCAGAAGATCAAGCAAAGCCTAGTGTGTCAATGTTTCCTTCCTGCTGCCTGCTGATCCAGATGCTGGACTCAGCACCACATCTGCCCGCATGCCACCTTGCTTCCTACCATCATGATAATGGACTAAACCCCAATTCAATGTCTTTCATTACAAAGAGTTGCTGTGATCGTGGTGTCTTTTCACAGAAATAGAAACCCTAACTAAGACATGCTGAGAATACAATATTTCTGTCTGGTATTTTTTTAAGTTGATGTTCTTTTATAATTTATTAATTATTTTTATTTTATGTGCACTGGTGTTTTCTTTCATGTATGTCTGAGTGAGGGTGTCAGATCCCCTGGAACTGGAGTTACAGTTGTAAGCTGTCATGTAGCTGCTGGGAACTGAACCTAGGACCTCTGGAAGATAAGCTAGTGATCTTCACCACTGAGCAATCTCCCCAGCCCCGTGTCTGGCATTTTAAAAATTCAATTACTGTGATTTTTCAGCTGTAGAATTCTGTGTGGTTCTTTCTCTCTAGTTTATTTTATTTCTTCATCTCTGCTCATATTCTTCTTTTCTGTTCTAATATTAAGACTATGTTTTCTTTTTCTTTTATTTTCCTTTTCTTTTCTTTTTTTGACACTCAGAGACATATAAAGAGTGCTCAGACATAGTCTGAAATCATACTTTATCTGATAATATCATTAAACATAGTGTCTTTCATATTTCTCTTGACAATCATTGTTTTGATTATACTTCTTTAGAAACATCTGTATTAGCCCCTTTAAAATCACTGTTAACCTTAAGGTATAAGGCACATTACATTGTGCTTTGTCAACCATCATTTCTTTATGTCTAAACCCTCTTTTCATGCTTTTTTTTTCTTCTTAGTCATATTTCATTGAAGAGTGTATATTATGTATTATATGTTGTAGTAATTTGAATGATATTGGCATTATTAGGAGGTATGCCTTTGCTGGAGTAGGTATGACCTTGTTGGAGTAAGTATGTTACTGTAGAAGCAGGCTGAGGTCTCATATGCACTCAATCCACACCCAGTGTCTCAGAACACTTCCTATTGCCTACAATTCAAAGATGTAGAATCCCAAACTCCTTCTCCAGCACCATGTCTGCCTGTATGCTGCCATGTTCCACCATGATGATAATGAACTGAACCTCTGGACTATAAGCCACCCCAATGAAATGTTTTCCTTTATGAGAGTTGCATTGTTCATGATGTCTCTTCAGAGCAATCGAAACTCTAACTAAGAAGTTGGTATCAGAGACTGAGGTATTGCTGTGACAGACTTGACCATGCTTTTGTTTGAGGACTTTGGGACTGAGGATTAGAACAGCAGTTGACATCTTTGAGTGTCACATGGAAAACAGTGGTCCTGGGTGTGATTTATTGGACTTTGGGGGCCAAGCTCAAAAGGTTTCAGAGAATAAAAGTTATTCTCTGAATTCACAGGAAGTGAAATGAGACACTGGGCATGGCTTGAGCATATGAAACCTCAGAGTTTAACACCACAGAGAGATGGCTCTTCCAACAAGGCCACACACACTTCAACAAAGTCACACTTCCTAATAGTGCCACTCCCTTTTGGGGCCATTTTCTTTCAAACCACCACATTGTAAGTCATGGCCCCCAGAAGCTTATAGCCATATCATAATGCTATATTAATATTAATATTAATTAATATTAATATGTGGCTTCGAGATAGGTCGTGTAATGTTTTGCCATTGTCCAGAAAGTTTGCCTAAGGCTAAATTGAAGAGTTTTGGATTAGTTCTGATGGCCGAGGACATCTCAAAACAGCCTAGGGTAGACTATCTTGTGTCATTATTAGTGTTGACTATAATGAAAAGCAGCAAACTGAGCAAGAAAAAATACAAAATGGACCATTTGAGGAGAAAAGGAACACCAGGAAGTAGAATAGAGTTCAAAGAGATAAACAGATTAGGAAATGAAATAAAGTGAGTGATGGCCCCAGGGTAGGTAAGATCCCACCCAGCTAAGTTTCCAACTCCTGGAAAGGAATTGAAGAAAAGCTTAGAGCCAGGTGTGGAGGTGCACATCTTTAACTCCAGTGTTCCAAAGACAGAGGTTGGGAGCTTTCTGAGTTTGAGGCCAGCCTCATCTACAGATACAGTTTTAGGACAACCAAGCTTAGGCAGTGAAGGAAGCCACTGAAAACAGAAAGCTAGTAAAGATGTAATTGAACAAGGGAACCATTTTCCGGCCTCAGCAAGCTGCAGAACTTGGTAGCTTTGCCATGTGGTTTGCAGTCAAGGACAGAAGAAATGCATAACAGGATATTTGGGGGTTATGGAATATTCCTCTGTGAATAAGGAAAGCCATTAAGACCAGGGGAGTCCCTGAATGGAGGCCTAGAGAAATCATTGAATGAAGCTATGAAAATGAAGCCTGGATTGCCTTGGAGACCCCAAGATGTTGAAGGTGCCAGAGCCATGAGCTATATGATGAGGAGAGCTGCTAACAGGGAGTGGAATCCGTCCAATAGAAAGAAATATGTTGTACTCAACAAAGCTGAATGGAGCTGGAGATCTGAAGAGGGTTCTGACATCTGATAAGAAGTTGCAGAGTTTGAAATTTGCTCAGCTGTTTTTCAGGTTTTCTTTGGTCCAGTATTTCCTCACTATGCCCCCTTCCCTAGGTTTTGGAACAGTAATGTATATCCTGTGCCTTTATATTTTAGAAGAATATGATCTGCTTTTTATTTTGATTTTATAGGGGATTACAGCTAAGAGGTTATATGAATATGAGAAGAGACTTTGAACTTTGGACTTTTAAACATTGTTGAAACTGATAGCCCTTTGAAGTTGGACTGAATTAATTTTTGCATTATGATATGGCTATAAGCTTCTGGGGGCCATGACTTACAATGTGGTGGTTTGAAAGAAAATGGCCCCAAAAGGGAGTGGCACTATTAGGAAGTGTGACTTTGTTGAAGTGTGTGTGGCCTTGTTGGAAGAGCCATCTCTCTGTGGTGTTAAACTCTGAGGTTTCATATGCTCAAGCCATGCCCAGTGTCTCATTTCACTTCCTGTTGCCTGCCAAGCAAGATATAGGGCTCTCAGATCCAGCACTATGTGTTCCTGAATACCACCATATTCCACCATAATGATAACGGACTAAACCTCTAAAACTGTAAGCCTCCCCATCAAATGTTTTCCTTTATAAGAGTTGTTATGGTCATGGTGTCTCTTCGTAGCAATAGTAACCCTGAGACACATGTTGTAGATACTTTAAATTCTACCACTCTCCTTTACAAATGTGTATTCTTTTAGCAGGCCTTTCTTTGGCTGAAGATAATCTAGAATTGACAGATACTATTGTATGCTTTCTTAATCAAGAATTGTGGGAATCCCAAGGCATTCACCAATACCTTGAACTCAGAATGAATAGACTCCAAACTCTCTGCCTTGAGATTCTTGTTAGGACTTGAATTTAGACTTCATTAGGGCAAATACCCAAGAGTGACAACTTCTCAGTTGTGTCAAGGAATGCTGGGATGATAACATGCTCAAGGGATCTCTTGCTGGTCAAGGTTCCAACATCTAGCCCCTCTCACACTACTCTGACATTAATGAACTATCTATCTATCTATCTATCTATCTATCTATCTATCTATCTGTCCATCCATCCACCCATCCATCCATCCTTCTATCTCCTGCTCCCAGTCCCTGTGATGATGAAGCCTAATTGGCAACTTTACATGGTTTAGAGTCATCATGGAAACAATCTCTGGGCACATCTGTAAAGGATTGCATCTAGTAATTTAAGTGAGCAGTGCCATCTCACAGGCTGAGTCAGACTGAATAAAAAAGGGAAGGTACACTGAGCCCAAGTGTTCATGCTTCTTTGCTCCATGGCTGTGGAGGAAATGTGACAGCTGCCTCATGCTTCTGCCAGCACTGACAGGATGGACTGTTTGTCCTGGAACCATGAGCCAAAACGAATCCTTCCTTCAGTCATGTTTGTCAAAGCAACAGATGATTAACTAACACAGTCCACCGACAGCCTCCCTTTGGTGAAGGCCATGCTAGCTTTCTCTGCTATGCACATATGCTCTGGCCTTGGGCTGTGAACCTGCAGTGATCCTGTTGCTCTACTGTGTGGATCCTGGGAACCTGAGGTCACCTGCACTGTCTCTTCACTTCAGCATGCCCTCCATTCCCTGCTCAGAGATCTGCCGGCTGGACTGACTGCACCATTTACACCAGTAGCCCATGCAGAGGGCCTAGAGACTGGATGACTCATCTTCAGAGTTTCCCTTATCTTAGGAATTACTGTTTCATGTTGTGTTACTCAAAACCATCTGGGTATAATGCGCCTAGTTTTAGAGTTACTGAGGGAAAGAGAATCAGTTTGATGCCAGCAACCTTGCCCTAGGTAAGCAGAGAAGCTTTCTGTTCTTAGAAGCATTTACAGCAAAACTGGAAAAAAGAATCACACACCATACAAAGCCAAATAAAATCCATCTGACTGCCTATGTCTGTCTGAGACTCTTGATCTGCATGCTTGCTTTTTGAATCGTGCTCTCCAGAGGACCAACATCAGCACCACTCAGGAAAGTACTGGAAATGCTGAAGCTCAGGCCCCAGCCCAGATGCTCTTCCAGAATCTGCAATTTAACAGAATCCCTAGATAATCTGTTACTTATGGGCATTTAAAAGATCCAGCCTAAAGCATGTGCATCTGCTATCTAGTGCTTCTGAGAGCAACACTAGAAACTGCCCTGGGCTCCAGCTAAAGCATGTACTTCTGGACCTGTTATGCATGGGCGTGGAGTGGCTGGATGGTGATTCTCGTCATCAGAGTAGCTTGGGGACCAGTGTGAGATTCCGTGAACCTGTGATGGTCACTGGATCATGTGCCTCACTCCAATTAGGCACTCTGCCTCGTAGGACTGTCCTGACTGGACTCTGGGAAGACAATTAACCAAAGACATAATTCACATAGATAATTACAAGTGTCATTTCATTTCCTCAAGGAGTTTTCAGACCGTATTTTCAAGATGTCTCACTTATCGACTCGGGCTACAAGTGATTTTTCTGTCATGTGGTGACTCCAGTTTTCAAATTTTCACTTTAAATTTGCCTCTTCCAGGAAGGACATTTTTACATAGGACCCTAGGGTGTAAGATAGAATATAGGATGGATAGTCATATGGTTAGAGAAGTAGGTAGGCAGATAGATAATTATAAGTAAATGATAATAGATGATAGATAGAGATGGATATATAGATACATGATTGATATATGGTCGATAGATGATTGATAGATGGTAAATAGGTAGATGATAGACATGTAGATGGTAAGTAGAAGATAGATGCTAGACAAATATTAAATAAATGATTAAGAAATAAGATGATTGATAGATGGATAGCTAGACAATGGGTGGATTGACAGGAGTGCATACATTAGAGGCATTGATTCACTGGTTACAGAGACTGAGCAGTCTCTTTCTTAAGCTGGAGACCCTGGTGATTCAACAGCAGAGCTCACTCAAAGTCTAAAAGTCCCAGGACCCCAGAAGTAAAGGGAGCAACTTTCTGTCTGAAGCCAAATGCTGAGGCCCTGGCTGAGGATGAATTCACTAATGCAAATCCCAGACACTAAAGTCCAGCGATTGTGGAGTCCGGATGTCCACAGCCAAAGGAGTCATGCCCAGCTCTGAGACAAATGCCGTATTTGCCTCCCCGCTGCCTTTGTTCAGTCTGGGCCTTCAGCTGCTTAGATGCAGGCTAACAACATTAGAGTGGGCCTTCTCAGCCCACTGACCCATGTGTGAAGCTTCCCCAGAAACATCCTCACAGCTTCACACAGAAACAACACTGCTCGCTCTCTGGGAACCACTGAGCCCAACTCTACTACACCAGCATCCCTGAACTCTTCAGTAACAGAAAAGGTGCTTATAAACCTCCCTCAGTAACTGTTGACAGTTTACTTGGGGTGTCTTGTAAAATGTATACATTGTTTCTTATATTCATCACTTGGGGATGTCAGGCCACGGCCCTTGGAAGAAACCCAACCTGGATTTCCTTTCTCTGACCTCACCATAGCTCCACGCTTGGCCCCTGGCAGAGTTAAAATGGATGTCATAATTATACTGCTACCCATTTCCCAGCAGCACCTCAAACAAGTTGGTGGCGTTTTTGCCTGAGTCACTCCTATCATCTATCCACTCACCCCTGTGTGGACTGGATCCCACCAACCGTCACGCCGGGCATCATATCCTATGTCACATCTTCTTGGGTCAGAAGGAGGTGACGCTGGGGTGGCCTCACAGAGGCACCTGCTTCGCTGAGTGATCTCAGATAGCAGAAGCATGGGGTGGGAGCAGAGGCATGTCCCACCGACACAGGACACCATTCTTGGGGGCTCTGCACATCCCTCACCAAGGTCAGGCTTGTTCAGTTGATACGGGAGCAGCTGAATGCGAGCATCAAGCAGTGGGAATAGGAGCTGCACCCCCCCCCAGTGACCCACGAGAGTGTGTCTAACCTAAGTAACTCTCTTCCCATGTGCATTTGGATATTTGATGTCTCTATATTAAATCATGGCTTGAGTATGTAGGCCGATCACTCACAATGTGGTTACTCTGCCCTGGGGGTTGATATGTCCCTAGCAAGGTTTTTTTTTATTTTTATTTTTAAAGTAGAATTGAGCTTTCCATATTAAAAGACTAAAATATAGGCTTAACCTCAATTCCCATGACTTTACTCAGTCCAAGGAAATAATAAGTGATACAGTTAAATCACTGCATTCAGGGATATTATTTGAAACTTTATTTATAATAATAACAACATGAAATTAGCCTAAATCCAACTATGGAAGATCATCCAAATTATGATCTATCCACATGATGGGATATTACACAGTCATTTAAAATCTTATAACGGAAATTTAATGGCACTGGAAAACACAATATGCAGCGTAATTTTGTTAGATATGTATAAAGTATATAGGGAAATATTCATGGTTTTCCGTCTCTCACTGACAGTGTTGATTATGGGTGATTTTTAAAAATGTCCTTAAGAGACCCAGATCTACTGCTGGTGGGAATTTAAATGAATGTATCCACTATGGAAACCAGTATGAGGCTCCTCAAAAACACTGAAGTTATAACAGAAAAGCAAGCTGTAGCACTGCTGGGGTCTTGAAGGGGTCTGAGTCAGCACCGCAGAGAGATACCTGAAATACCCGTGCTCATTGCAGCACGACTCATATCAGGCTAAGAGTCACGTTCATGTCCATCAACAGATGTGTGGATGCAGAAAACAGACATCTACATGATGGAGTTCGATTTTGTCAGAGAAAACAGAAGGGAGATACATAGAGAAGTAAGGGGGACCGACAGGAGGGAGAGGAAACGGAAGGGTAAGGGAGTAAGCATGAACAAAGTACCATATGCATGGAAGAAAACGTCACACTTAAACCCAGCCATTATTGTGTGTGCCGTGGTGGTGTAAGTGAGCAACCCCTTTAGGCTGGTTTAGCTTAGTTTGCTTCTCTGTTGTTGTGATAAGAAGCTGACCAAAAGCAACTTGGAGACTTTTATGGAGTGATGCATCCTCCCCCCTGTCTTCCAGCCTTGGTACACTTTTTGGCACAGTACATTCTATTGGCAAAGCTTTTTCACTGAGGTCTTTATTGAGTTTCTCATTTCTAGCATCATTTTAATCTGGCTTTTCTTCTGTAACTCTATCTCTTTATTTAATTCTGTTCCCATATCTTGTTTTCTTCCTCATTTCATTCATCTCTTTGTTTTCATCTTTTCTGAGTTGTTTGAACAACATCTTCTGAACTCTTCTTGTCTGAGGTTTCTTTGAGGTCATCCTCATTGGGGTCCCTTATTATGAGGTTAGTACTATGGGAGTAGACATGTTGTCTTATTTTTCAAGTTGTTTCTGGTTTTGCATTGCAATTTGAGCATCTGGAGTCAGCTGAATGAGGGGGTGAGCCTGGGTCAATGGTCTGAGGATTGTTTAGCTGTCCCTATCAGGAACTAAGGAAAATGAGGACATATGGGCAAGGGCTCCAGGGTTGTTCAAGGCAGGAGAAGCTCTTATGGTTTGGTACCAGAATCTGGGACAACCAGAAAATGCAGACCCAAAGGCCCTTAATATTTAAATTTTGTTCACAAAAATTGTGTCACTCCCACCAAAGTGGCTGGAACAGGAAATATTCGTGTGAAGTGGAATGAGCGGAGTTGTAAATAGAAAGATCACATTTCCTTTTATAAGCAAGAGTTAGATTTAAAAAAAAAAAGAGGAAGAAATGAAAATAAAAAAAGACTATTTGGGAAGAGGAAAAGGAACTGTGGAGAATGAATGAAGTCTTGAGTGAATGTATGATACTGACATAAGCATGGCCGTGTTAGGGATGCCAATGCCTCAGACCCATGGGAATGGCAAGACCTTCTCCTGGTCTGGGTACAGATGTTGGCAAATGGCTGTCAAGGATAGAAAGTACCAACCACAACTTCCATATCCCAGATGGCTGTGGGCTGAGATCCCTCACCCAGCTAGATTAGCAAATCCATCTCTACATTTCTGTTAGATAAAAGAAACACACGGAGTTTCCAGGCTGCTGTTGGTGCATCTTCATCTTAGCTCAGGGACCACCAGCTCTGTGGTCTGTCATTTTTCCATTCCCCATCACCCAAGGCAGGTCAAGTCCAGAGCCATGCAGGTTGCAGCAGAAAACCACTGACTGGGAGGGATAAAGGAAGAATAAGAGGAAAATAGGATGGTGTCAGCAGTGTATTATACACATGTATCAAATATCATAATGGTTGGGCTTTTCTCGTGAGAGTATCTACACATTAATACCTAAAAGAGAGTTCCTACACATTAATACCTAAAAGAGTCCAGGGCCCAACACCTGCCTTAAAACACAGTCTCTCCCCACAGTTCAATGCTCCAAGAAACCTTAAGAGCACATTCTCTGCCCTAGATGAAAGAGCAGCAGCTGCTCTGCCTGCCCTGAACTGCCCAGGGGGGGATGCTCAGCAGTCCTCACAGCAGTCACTATCAAAAGCACTCTGCATTTGCTAGATTCCAGACCTCAAACATCCTCAGTCCTAACACTCCTGAACCTCTGCAGCAACTCCAGAGCGCTCTATGCTCGTGAACTTGAGCTGAGTGTGGAATCTTCTTAGGTACTGCATGACGCTCCATGGCAAGTCATGCTGGAATAACATTGAGATGCCAGGCATTCCCTTTCAGTGCAGCAGCTCGAGTTCAGTGGCAATGAAATGAATCAATATGTACCAACATGGAAAATCTCCAAAACCTTTTCGGGTTTTATTTTATTTTTAAAAAGTTGCTAATCAGGGTGTAAACCATCAAACCATTTATACAAAGATAACTCAAAACATTACAATTTTAATTTCTGTGGGTGTGCGAAGGCAGAAAACAATGTCTGGGAAGATTCACACCAAACTGATAATACTAGTTAGATCTGGCAGGGGTTGGGCAGAAAGTGCAGAGGACAAACCTATCCTATTTGTATTTAAAACTATTTTTCCCCGGTATTGAGGATTGAGCCGAGGGCCTTTCACGTGCTAAACTAGCACTCTGCTACTGAGTGAGGAATCTAACCCTTGCCTGGTTTTTACTCTTAAAACAGGACCTTTCTAAGTTGTCTAAGCTGATCTTGAACTTCCTCTGCAGCCCACACAGGCCCTGAACTTGTGACCCTTCTGCTGTGACCTGGTGAGTAGCCATGCTTCCAGGAAGGAGCCAACAAGCCTGGCTTAAAATTAGTTTTGAAAAGAATGTGTTCATGAATACCTGGGCTATTAACATGGATTGAAGAGTTAAAATAGTGGGTAAAAAAAAGTGTGAATAGATAATAATTGAATGAATGAATAAGTAAATATGCTGTATCAGTTAGAGCTGAGAGAAACAATTTAGATTGAAGGAAAAATTATTTTGTCTTATGGTGTCAAAGGTTTCAGTTCAAGGTCAGTTGGCTCTGTAGTTTCTGGGACTCATGGAGGAAAATCACCACAAAGTAAAGCCTGATGGTAGCCAGGAGACAGCATATTGCTATGGAACCAATGCAAGACATTCATTAAGATAAAGCATTGTAGATTGGGGACTGCGTGTGTACATAAGAAATCACATTATAAAAACAAACAGAAGGCTGATGGAGGGACCATAAAAGGGAAGGTAAGCAATGTGACACAGTGAGAGAGCGGGAAATAGGGGTGAAGGGGAGGAGAAGGAGGAAGGCAGGAGGACGCACTGAACAGATATATTCCTTAAAGGCATGCCCCCATGACCTATCTACAGTCAGACTCCACTTCTTAACATTTCCATTATTCCCTGGCAATGTTATCAACTTATGTACCCATCAACAGATTAATCCATAGATGAAGGCACAGCCTTCATGATCCAATCTCTCTCCCTAAGTCCCAACTCTGAGCCTTACTTGCACCAGACCAAGCCTTCTCTGCAGCAGCCTATGGGAAGAGGGCATACTTCATGATAAATATATATATATCATGGGAAAGGGTAGAGGAAGAAAAGAACACTGTTGTGTAGGATTGAAATTGAGGGTCTGGATGCTTCCTGACTGAAGATAGAGTTGCCTCCCAATAAGCCCACTCTATGTCGAAAATACTGGTGGGTTGGAGCTATTTGATACACTTAGCCTGTGTGGAGTCACAGGTTAACCACAGCTGCCCTGTAGAGCACCGGATTGCTAGCCTGGAAAAAAGAGCAATATTCCAAATTCCCAAGTGTCACTCCTACGGAAGGTATATGGCTGTGTTGTATCATTTAAATATCATGACTATAAACCATTGTAAACCGGAGGTCATGGGTATAAATAAGAACTCAAGGGTTTATTTTTTTTAAGACTGATATAGAAGCATGAGTAGGGAGGATAGAGATAAGGTATGAGAGATTGGAGAGAGATAGAGAGAGATAGAGAGAGGGAGAGAGAAAGAGAACCACTAACATCTTAAGAATTGGAGAGTCTGGTTCTTTATGAACCTAAAATTGCCTACTGAAATACCTAACATAAGTAGTTTTACAACAAAGAAGGAGAAAGAACAGCTTCCCATAGACAGTGGAGTCCAGCTGGTCAGAAGCAGCAGCCTAGGACCAAACAAGCAACAAGCAAGAATTTGGGCCTAAAGTCCGACCAAGGCTAAAGTGGTAGAAAGATCCACCATAGCCTCAGTTTCCAAAATGGGCCTGCCAGCCCCAGGTCATGGGTCACTGTGGTGTTGGAATGTCGCAGCATGTAAAGACTAGCTGGCAGTGACCCTAGACCTCAGGAAGCATTTTGGGAAGCTGAGCACTGACCAGTCAGTCTCTGCTCTGTCCACAAATCAACCACTGCACTATGACAGAACTACCGGACAAGTCAGCACAATGGTCAGCAGCCAAAGCACGGTAGAGCCTTTACATGAAAAGAGTTGTCATGTTTGTTATGAGAAAAGCACCAGGCTCCCAGCCTGAGGATGTGGAAAAACCTGGTATTGTAGTTGGCTTTCTATTGCTATGACAAATGCCATGACCATAAGCAACTTGGGAGCGAAAAGGGCTGTTTCAGCTTACGTCTTACGGTTCATCATGGAGGGAACTCACGGCGGGAACCTAGAGGCAGGAACTCGAGCAGAGGCCATGGAGAGGAGCTGCTTACTGCCTTCCTCCCCAGGGTCGTTTTAACTGCTTTTTTATACTTTTCATGCTTTTTTAATGCCTGGGTATGGCACCACCCACAGTGGGCTAGACCTCCCACATCAAACATTAGTCAAGAAAATATGCCACAGACTTACCCACAGGCCAATCCGAAGGAGGCATTTTTCTCATTTGAGGTACCTCTTCCCAAATATCCAACCTGGACATTAGGAGATATTTTGTCTAGGGAAATGGGATACACTCCCCACATACTGCCTGAAATTCACTGACCTCTCTGGGACCCTTGTATCTGCCTTTGAAAACCCAATAAATGCACTAAGACAATCCCAGGCTGCTAATGTCATTGGCATCAAATAACAGGCTCCAGTGGGGTCCTTCATCTGTAGCTGTCAGCCATGTGTCCTTGGCCTAGAATGCAGTATGGTGGTTTTCAAACTTCACACACACACACACACACACACACACACACACACACACACGCATGCGTTCTACTATGTGTGTGTGTGTGTGTGTGTGTGCACTGTAAGAATTCCTTTATGCATTTAAGCATATACTTACATACATAAACACTCTGCAGGGGACCTTAATATATAAAAAGTACATGATACACAAAATAAAATTACATTATGGTTCAATTTCCAGGGGTTCCAGAGCCTCATTACCCTCCTGATAGAAGTGAAGTTAGGATAATCTACCTGTGTCATGTAAAGAGTCAGCATTCAGTTGCCCATCATCCCACAGGACACTCCAGGCTCACTAACTAGTAACCATGACCCTGTTTAGCATTCACATTTACTTACAAGGGAAGCGCCTCTTGATAACATCCACCCCACAGCCCTATTCTTTGGGCATTCAAGTTGCTACTGATTCCCCAGGACCCCAGGCTGCAGGCATCAGACACACAGCAGCTGCCCAGAATATCTTGTTGAGTGAATACACCGGCTGGCAGTCCTAACTCTTTCTGAAACCTTCAACAGAAACCACCAGAGAAAATTCTTCTAAGTCCCCTTCAAAACAGATCTTCAAACACATCCCAAGTGTGGATTTCCTCTACAGCTTCAGCCGACAGCATACTCCCTTCAAATCTGAATCATCTTCTCCCTTTTGCGTTGCAGAATCTTCCCTGACAGCCAACAGAACACATTCCCCGTCTAATTGTTGGTTTACGTCTCACAAATGCCGGTCGAGTTTCCCATCTCTAATCCTCTCCTGCTCATTCATTAGCTATCAAATACGGCTTTTTGGAACAATTATATTCTGTCCTACTGTTAGCTCTCTCAGCATAGGTAGCAGATACAACCCGACTCCTTGTGCAGGATGGAAATTACAGCTGGCATGCCCAAACCTGAAGAATGATTGCACCCAGCACACAGTTAAATAATGAATGTTAAGCAGTGCACACTGGGATAGGCAAAAGATATGAAATATCTACCCTTCTAAGTAGGATATGCTAAGTAGTTTTCATAATAAAACCATTGGGGGGAAGACAGACTACTGAATCATGATCTCGCCCCAAGACACACTGGATGTTAGTGCATTTGCAGAGCCCAGAGGACAATGTCATCTCATCTGCGAAATGGGGACAGTTATTATGGCCTTTGTGCGGTGGGTACTGTAGAAGGAAAGCTTAGCAGGGAGCCTGTCCTGACACACAGTAAGTGTACAGTATGCAGTAGCAATGTCACCTGCAGAGTGGCTCTCATAGGTGGGTTGGTGCACTGTGGACATGCTACTACACTACACTACATCGTGAATACCTATGCATACCAATCCCAGGCTCAGCATCTAACTTAGGCCACGGGAAAGTTGTAGGCAGAACCTTCTTTGCTACCAAACATGCTGGAAGGTTCTAGAAATATATGAAGAAATGGAGTTAGAATGGTTCTGAAAGAATTCTCTCAATCTGAAGCCTACAGAAGCAAGAACTCTGGCTCACACACTATTCCTATACCCCCATGCTCACAGGGCCTTTCTTTATCCTCTATTTTGTCAGTATCCTGCAGGCCAAGGGGACATACCTACCTGGAGTGTTGGTGTGTTAATTCGTCAAATTTTCCAATTGCACTGGGGTTTTAGTATCCACCATTTTGTAATGGAATGTCCCAAGCCAGGGCAATTTGGGGCTCATGTGATCCTCGGGAGCCACCCTCACAAAGTCACCACACCTGTATGTGTTGAGTCAAATGGGTGTCTTAGTGAGGGTTTCTATTACTAAGATGAAACACCATGGCCCAAAGCAACTTACTCTTTCACATCCCAGTCCATCACCAAAGAAACACAGGGCTGGAACCTGGAGGCAGGGACTTATGCAGAGGCCATGAATGAGTACCTCTTATTGGCTTGCTCTTCATGGCTTTGTTCAGCCTGCTTTCTTATAGAATCCAGCACCACATGCCCAGGGCTGGCCCCACCCACAATGAACTGGACTCTCCCCATCACTCACTAATTAGGAAAATGCCCTTCAGACTTGCCCATAGACCAGTCTGATATAGGCATTTTTCTCTAGCCGGTGTCAAGTTGGTATTGAACCATCCAAAACAAGGAGAAAATGTTGTCTCAGGCTATATACCTGAGGGTAAGGGACACATCCGTGAGGTAGGCCTTTTGGGGTCCTTAGAGTCTGGATGTTGATGTCTGCTGAATTGTGACAGAGTGGGAGGGAGATGCTCACCAAAGACCAAGAGAGGTTAAGAGTATGCCCTTCACACAGGGCCAAAAGGCACGTGACCAGATGCTACCCACCTACTTCTTGGCTCTGTGGCCTCAACCAAGGGTCCTCTTTAAAGCATAATTTTGTCACCCATAAAACATGAGCACCTAGAACTTGGGAGGCAGAGGCAGGAGGGTGAATGTTCAAACCCAGCCTGGGTTACATGGTGTGTTCCAGGGCAGCCTGGAGAATGAACAAGGAACACACCTGTAGCCAATCTGTGGTCTCCACACACAGGTGCACATGCAACCCCAAATGTGGGTATGCACATAACATGAAATATGAAGGAAGTCCTAGGGTGCCTAGATGAGTTCCTTATGGCTACTGGAGTAGGTTCAGTGGCTTCAAATAACAGATCTTTCTTAGCAGTTTCGAGAAGCTAGCGATCAAAGTCGGTGTCCACAGGGTCACCTTCCCACAGGCTCCAGGGATGAATCCATTCCCTGCCTCTTCCCATACTTGGGTGGCCTCACTTCAGTGTTGATCTTCAGACGGCTTTCTCCTCTCCACACCATTCCCTCTGTGTCTGTTATATGGATTCAGGTAAAGGCATTATATATGGATCTTGATAGCTAGCTCACATTAAACACTTAGTTGCTTTTGATAGAAATAATCTCTAGATGTGATTTGCATATTCAGAGTGAGTTGTCCCCAGGCAGAGTCCTGGACAAGGTGTTTTCAGGGACAGTTAGGGTCACTGAGGGTAGAGAGTAAGGAAACTACCAAAATGTAAATATGTATCCTGTTGTTTGAGCTGTTATCAATGAAGCGTTCCTACAGCGTGATCAGCAACTGAGCAGAAATCTAACTTGCTCCAGTGTGTTTATAATGGTTTCCTCGTCAGTAGCAGAGAGGGAGGGTCATCATACTGCTGAGTGGTAGAGTCCTTGCCCAGCATGTGTAGAGCCCTGACCTGGGTTCAATCCCCACACGGAACAAATAAAGATAATACAGCTAAGGAAAAATGAAGAATGAAAGGAAAAGAGAGAAAAAAGAAAGAATAAAATTTTTTTAAGGTTTAAAAAAAGGCAAATGACAAGGGATGTCCACTATAGAGCAATGGCTTAAATGCTCACAACTGAACCTAAGCTGTGGTCCCTTGAGTGGATTGATGGGAAAGGTGAGAACTCATGAAATTTGGTCATCAGCAATACTTGCAAAATGACCTCATGATATAAAATAACCGACACCCCATGTGCACTTGTAAGCATAGGGGACAATTCTGCTTCTGCATCACAATATACAGGTAAGGGGTCAGCGAACATCTACCTTGCAGGCAGCTGGTACCTCCTTCTGCAGGACTGTGAAACTGAATCTGATAGAGAATAAGCCTTGTCTGCTCACACCATGTGTCTACAAGCAGATCAGAAAGGCTCACTGGAAAGCCCATAAGCTCTGTGGTGGTTGGAGAGGTTACCAGGCAGGCCTTGGGCGTCTGGAAAGTTTTGAATGGGAGACTAGCCATGTTTAGGAGACCTATTGGCAAACCCTACCTGCCTCCGTGTCCCTGGGACATCTGCCTGTGTGAGAACAAAGCAAAAGACTTCCAGGCCATGACCTCTAAGCTGTAGGGCCAGTACCCAAAGGCGACCCTATGCATGCCTTGTTTCAGGTCGTAGACACAGAGAGACCTACAGAGGTTCCTGCAGCGAATCATCACAAAGGCTACACTGCGCAGGTGCAGTGAAACAGTGATATGCTGGGAACCTAGACCGTGGTGGGATGGGCTAAAGGGAGGGGCTCAATACACCAATCCCAGGGCTGAAATACAACACACCCTACAGCTAGCTCTTCCAAGAGTGGAGCCTGGCACTGGTTTCCCCAGTTCTGTGGCTTTGTTTTTCCACAATGGATGCATGTCTAAGCTCCTGCCCGTGTAAGCGGATCCGATTATGGGAGGCTGGTGATTTTCAAGCCGGGCAGCGAGGCTCTCTGCTTTCCCACATTTTGGAGATGTGGAATTCTTGTCTTATGAGGCTCTGTGATCAGTCTCAGCCAAGCCAGTTGTCTGGGCTCTGAGCCGCTGTGGGCAAGGCATCTCTAATGCTAATGCAAGAAGTAGAACGCTCCAAGTGGACCCATGGACCTATCACTCTTTGCTCAAGATGCCCTGGTGTAGATGGAGCAGCCACTGGGAAAGACAGGAGCCCCTCAGATTCAAGACTTGAGGAGGGCCTCTGGAGTATAAAAGCCAGCATCCATCACTGGGGACTGGGAGGGTTGCTCTACAGGAACAGGGCACAAAAATCACTTTTCTGTTTTTGCTGCTTTACGAGTTACATTGTTAATTTATTTTT
Source organism: Phodopus roborovskii (assembly GCF_943737965.1). NCBI lineage: Eukaryota > Metazoa > Chordata > Mammalia > Rodentia > Cricetidae > Phodopus > Phodopus roborovskii. The sequence continues at coordinate 1,524,483 of NW_026126636.1, forward strand.
TATTTCATATCCATGTCCTGTAAGTCCATCATTTCCCCTTCCTCTACTCCCTCCAACCATTTTCACGTCTCCCTGGACACCCACAACTCCTCTTAGGTTCATGGCCTCTTTTTATTGTTTTTACACACACACACACACACACACACACACACACACACACACTGTTGAATTCATTTAGTGTTGCTCACATAGTATATATTTTCGGGGCTGACCATTTTGCGTTGACTAACCAATCAGGAAGTTCAACCCTGAGGAAGACTACCTCTTTCTCTCTCAGCAGTCCTTGGTTACCTTTTATAGCTCTTTATCTAGGAGTAGATAATTCCCCATGGAATTTCTCCCATCCATACTGACAAGCCAAATGATGTTGTCATTGTTCAGACACTGTTTAGGCCGCCATGTCGTTGAGGTGTGGAGGACAGCCCACTGTGAAGTGCCCACGTCCAACTGATACATCTACAACACCTTACCTACTCAGAGAGCACCATGGAAGTGGGGACAGAAAGCTTGTAGGAGCCAGAGGAATGGGAAGTCTGTTGGGCGATCGTGTCTCTGGGAAGTCACTTTCAGTGAGAGACCATTAACAGTGGCAGGCAGTGTTTCTTCCAGATGAAGACAGTAGATTCCACACAGAGCCTCTCTGAAAAGAGACTAGACTTGTTCATGCGTGTAAGCAAAACAAAGCAAAGATTTACTCAGGCAGATGCTTTCAGAAGTGTCCATCTAAAACCAGCTCCACTGCCTTCGGCTAGGGGCAAGGCCGAGCATTGTGGTGGCAGGGGCACATAGCAGAGCCTGCTCACATCATGGCAGACAGGAAGCAGATAGAGGTGCACACAGAGGGGAGTAGCCAAGTACAGCATTCAGAAAAGCCCTACTTCCTTCCACTAGACCCACCCCCTAAAAGTTTCCATCACCTCCCAGTAATGTCACCAAATTATTAATCCGTCAATGGATCAAATCCTTGATTAGACTAGAACCCTAGTGATCAAACTGCCTCCATAAATCCACAAAATGCCTCTCAATTCAATAAAGTCAGTAAGTTTGATTATTCATCATGGAGCTGGAGAGATGGCTCAGAAGTCAAGATCACTAGCTGCTCTTGCAGAGGACTTGAATTCAGTTCCCAGCACCCACATGGCAACTGACAACTGTCTTTAACTCCAGTACCAGGGGGATCCAATGTTCTCTTCTGGATGTAGTCGCACAGATAAGCATGGCTGCAAAATACCCATCCATGTGAAAGGAAGGAAGGAAGGATGGAAGGAGGGAAGGAGGGAGGGAAAGAAGGAAGGAAGAAAGAGAAAGGAAGAAAAGCAAATATTTCTTAAGATCAACCATCATAAGGAGACAGAGAAATTGATTTTTCATTCCTTCTTTTCTTGGACTTGAGAAGAAAATATGAGGAGATAAAGCTCCAACAGCTGAGTGTCACAACGCTGTGGTCATATATCCCAGGGCTTTGCAAGTTCCCCTCTGCTCTTAGCAGTAGATGACGACAAATCCAAAGTGCACAGATCTGTAGTGAGTGGGCATTGATGCTGTGAGCAAACCTGCTCCCCAAGGAAGGACACGGGAAAGCTCTTCTCGGATATCTCGGTTACCTCTAGGAGTGGAGGGTAGCCTTGGATATGCCCCTGACACTGGGTTCTTCAGCAAGCACCGTATTGAAGACAGAGGTTTTTATTACCAGTGGGGCCTGAGGCAAGGTTCTCCTTCCCATTTGGAAGTCACTGTCCTCACCCCCCAGACCAGCACTGCTTCCTTTAGGCAAGGCCAGAGTACTGGGCTAACATGACCTGCACTGTCTTCCCAACCAAACATTACTTCCATCTGTCTCCATGGCTGCTCCCCCTCCTGGTGTGTGGTTTCATGGGTGCCACAGTCACTCAGGAAATCCTGGGTATGGAAGAAGGAGGCACACCCTCAGACTGATACAATGACAACAGGGAGGTCACATAGTGATATTCTGAATTCTATTTGCTCCTCTTGGGAACTGCATTAGTCTCTTGGGTCTATGTGATCAAAACACCTGACAGAATACCTTAATGGGACGAATTGCTTGTTTTTCTCATCATTCCAGAGGGCTCAGGCTATGGTTTTCTTGGCTTTGTGTGGTTCGGGAGACTATCACAGTGGTGGGAGCAGCTGCCAAAGGCTCTGTTCATATCTTAGCAGAAAGGAAGCAGGGACCACTCTTGGTGATCTACAGTGAGCCTCTAAACCCTCTCTAATCTGGATACCAAGTGGTAAACACTTGGTGCTGTGGAGATGTTTCATGATCAAATAGTAGTATGAATCTGGAAGCATCTCATGGCATCTGAAGACCCACTAGCGTAAGAGAACCAGGTGTCAGAGTTTGGGCATGAAGACTCTTATCCATAGTCTCTACTGACGTGTTGAATGAAGGCTTTGTCCCAGTATATCGTTCATAGACGAGGCTTCTGAGGATGGAGCTGACCTCATGAATGGACTAGTCTGATGGTAGACTCATAATTGAATGGACTATTAGCAAGTGATAGAAATGGTGGGTGGTGGAGCCTGATTGGAAGGATTGGGTCAATGATTAGAGTCTTCCTTTTGACTCCTCATCTCCTCTTCCTTCTTTATCTTTTTCTTCCCCTCCTCCTTTGCCTCCTATCCCTCCTCCTTCCTTCTTCCTTGCTTTGCTTCCTCTTGCTTCCCTCAGCCTTCTTTTGCTCTCTCTCCTTTCTGCCTACCATGAAGTGAGCAGACTCCTGGCAAGCACTCCACCGCCTTACTTGAGGAGATACACAGAAATGGAATCAAGTAGAATTGCCCTGAATTCTCTGCAACTGGAGGCCAAGATAAACTCCTTTCTCTCATTTTGTTTTCCTGGGTACATTTTTTCCCCACAGCATTGAAAAGTTCAATATTATGAATAATCCACACTCCCTAGTGCCTACCTTGTGCTAAGCCTCAGCCAGAGACTAGTAATAGGGTATGGGAGGGAAAGTACCTCCTCTGTTCGCAGCTTCAAGAAGAAACACAGATATACACCCATGAATCTGAAGATGATCTGCCCAGAGCAGGAAGTCCAGTGCACGGTAGGGGCGTGGACACAGGGCTTTTGGCTGAACAGTAGAGCTGTAGTTCGAGATTTAGGTGTACCTAGACTCGATGTGTGGTCACTTGTAGGTTGCAGTCATGGCCCTGTCGTTCGGTCTCCCCAGTGCCCAGCTGTTCCTGTAATGGATCCCACCTCCCTGGACTTTTGTGGAAGGAAGCCCATGGAGGAATCATTATCTGGATCCTATAGATCCTCATGGGAACCGTGTTTCCAGGTTGTGCTTCTTGGCGAGGAAGTCTTCCACTCACCTGCTTTCCACCTGGCCATGTCAACGCCCCTGGAGATCCTGTGCAGGTGTGAGAGAAGAAAGATCCAGCCTCCAGGTGCTCCCAAATTAGAGATGAGACCCACCTGTGAGCAGATTGCAACATAAAGCAGTGACAGATGTTTGCCCAGGGGGCCTCGGCAGTGACTGATGGTGCCTGAGGGTGTCCCCAGGGCATGCCAGGCAGAGATGCTCTGATGCTACAGCACACACAGAGAACAGGCACCCAGCATGTTCATTTAGGTCTTTAAAAAAAAACTATATGTTCCTTCATTGTCTTCATTCATCATTTCTTGATCGTCTCCTTTGTATCTCATACAGAAACAGTCCCTTCCCTACCCAGCTGCTCTCAGAGAAGTTCTGAGGCTGCCAGTGTTACAGTGCTGGTGGTCAGCAAATACATGCTGAGGCTGTGGCCTTTGGTGTGTCTAGTGCTCCAACAGGCTTCAAAGGCCACCATGTAGGAGGAACACTAAGGGCCACATAGAGGCTGAGATGCTGTACTTAGCACCCACAGAGAGACTTTCAACCAATGGCTGATGGGAATAGGCATATCAGAGCCCAGCCCTGGCCTCTGGGCTGGGATGCCTGTTTCCCAGAATCCTGACATAGAGTCAGGTCCCAGATGATCACTTTATTAACTGAGCAATTCACAGCCTCAACTTATCTACCCAGCACTTCCCAAGTCTATTTGTGAAATAGTAGCCATTGGCAAAGACCCACAACAGAGAGCTAAGATTGGTAGTCTCTGTTTGCCACTCATCCCCACTCCAGTCACTTCATCGTTCAGGAATCCCATTTCTTACTCCAGCCTCTATAGTGGGACCATTCTGCATAGAGGTTCACCAATCCCCAAGCATAGCTACCTTCCCCCACAGGAGCCACCTGTCTGGGAGTAAGGCAAGACCAAGCTTCATGATTTTGTCTGGACCAGCAGCCTCTGGACTCAAGGAACATGCTGGGCAGTTGTTCCCATGCAGGTTTGGGACCAGCCTGAGCCACAGGAGATGACCCTTTCTTGTCCAAAGTAGGTGATTCTTAAGCACAAGCCACTGGGCCCTCCAAGCATCTGGAGTACCATCAATTTGATTATGATTCTCTCTATTGGCCGGCCCTTTTATCTTGTGTCCCCATCCCTAGCCCCTGCCCCAGGTAATGTCCGTAGAGTATTCCCACATGCAGCTTTCCCTTTGATTCTTCTGCAGAGGGACCAAGGCGTCAGAAAAGGAGAACACAATTTAGTACATCCTGAGTGGGTTGGCCAGGTCAAACTTTCCGGAACCTGTGTCTGGATCTTGCTTCATGGCATCCCATAGAACCTTCCTTCTCTCTAGATACCCCCAACAAGCCAGGCATCCTGTGCCTCAGCTTCACCATTCCTCCTGCTTGAAAATGGCATTTCTATTTCATGCCATATCTTTGCTGGGTGGATAAGTGGACACTGTGGATTGGTCAGTTAATAAACTGGTCATCTGAGGCTTGATTCTATGTCAGGACTCTGGGAAACACACAACTCAGTTGCATCCCAGCCAAGAGGCCAGGGCTGGGCTCTGCCATGACTATTCCCATTGGCCACTGGTTGAAGATCGTTCTGTGGGTTAGTTAGCACCCTGGAGCTTCAGTCCTGTCACAAGGACAGAGAAACTTTCTGAGGACAGACAAAGCCCCACACATAGATATGCAATTACTCTGCCCAGTAAAAATCCTCACAAAGGCTTTACCCATATGAGGCTCAGAAAGGGACTTCTGGGTACTTTAAGCCACAATGCCCAGGACAGATCACTTTGCAAACAAACCGGTCCCCAAGTTCCCAAGCGTGAAAAGCAGCACTTCAGCCCAGCAAGTGGATCCTGTGAACTGTCTGTCAGTGGCCTGCTTGTCTTTCTCCCAAACTCTAGACTCTCTGGTAGAAAGGAGCCTATGCCTGTCTGCTCTGAAACGAATGACCTATCTCCATAAATGACAGGCAGAGAGCACCCTAAGAACAGCCACTTAGTTTCCTCTGAGGTTTTCCCCCTTTGGAGTTTTTATTGTTGTGTTTGCTCTGAAAAAAAATTATGTACGCTGGGCTGGCCTGGAACCCACTGTGTATGCCAGAGTGGATTTAAAATCCCAATCCTCCTGTCCTGGCCTCCCAGGGGCCTGGAGTTACAGGCATGCATTACCACACCAGACCCTTACTCGCTATTTTATCATAAGTGCCCGGAACAGTGTCTTCCTCCTGAAACACATAACAGAAGGAAGCAATTCGATATATAAGAGTCCCAGAGCATGGCTGTCAGTCAAGCCCATCTCCAGGCAACAGTGCAGGTCATTGGCCACAGCTTAGAAGGAGTGCCTTTTGCTTGCTTCCCCTGGGTCCTAGCACTGGCTCTCTGAGGCAGGAGCTCATTGGCCCAGCTAGAAGATTCCACAAGGCAACTTCACAGCCATTCCCAGCTGGGCAAGCAGCCTCCCCAACTCGCAGTGGGTCTGGGAAGCATCCCCAGACCCACCTCCTCCATCAGCACACCGCCCGCCATCCTTCCTTACACATAGTCTGTGGTGTGAAGCCATGGCAGTATTCAAAAGGTTAAAGCAGAGTGAACTGTTAATTTTAATGCTTTCTCTAAGCTTCAGTTTTAATAAGCGAAAATGATGTTCTTATTTGCAGTAAAGTGGTGTTATAAAATTCTGTCTGTCAAGCTCATTTTAAAACCATGGAAATAAATGATCTGACAAAATCAGGCCATTAGACAAGTGAGGAAGAGTGATTTCCATAAAAGTAGAGGAGCTGTTCCTTAATTTCACACTTGGTAGTCTTTTGGGTCGACTAAATTTTTAAATAAGTGATAAAATTATATTAGCGCAATTGCATTTTTATAGATTTTTTTGGTCATTGTACTCTTTTTCAATCCCTTTATTTTAACTCAAACTGTTCTGCTGAAAGGTTACTCTCAACTTATGTTACCTCGTAACAATGTCTGCCCATGACACTGCCCGGGGCTCGCAAATCCTCTGACCATCCAGGCAGAGACTGGGTAAAGAGCTTGTGACAAATGGCTGAGCCATGCACCCACCAGACACATGGAATGGGGTTCCCATCTCATAGCAAGGCAAGGTGGCCCTGAGGTGTCTCCTGAGGCTCAGCTATCCCTGGTGTGCCTGAGCACACTTGATGCTTGGACAGGTAGGGCAAGGTGAGAGGATGGTGTTCTCCAGAAATCCACATTGCCAGGCTCAGCAAACACGGACAGCAGCTTTGTGTGTTCATACCAGGAGAGAGGCTGGCCTCTTTGTGGTCTTTCCTGTGCACGGATATCTCTGAAGACGAGGGTCACAGGAGCATCCTAGAAGAATTTCCAGAATCCCAGGTACCACCCACGTTGAACTATCATGGGTGGCATGGATATGCGCCAACCAGACAGGAGAGGGGACATCCCCTACTTGGTTTCTGATCTTTGGAGTAGCTTCCAAAAGGTGGTGACATACACCTGCCTGAAATCGGAAAGCTCATAGTTCAGCCTCAGCAGCAGTGTAACCTCACAGGACCGCCTCCTCTTACATGCATAGGGACGACATAGTGACTCTCCAGTCTTGAAAGGGCAGTGGCTTTTACAGCACACATTCATTTCCAGACAGCTCTTCTCCATAAGTATGGCAGCCAGTCGATGGGAGAGGCAGGTGTACGTTATGGGGCCTCTTCCATAGGCCAGCACCTAATAATGCATAGGTTAAAATGTAGCATGGGTTGGGGTCCAGCACAGGTTAGAATGCACACTCCTTGTTTATTTTGTGGGGAGGAGAGTCTGGTTCTCAACTGAGATGCACAGTGTGTAGGACAGAAGAACTTCTGGAGTTGAGAACCAGCATCTTCTCAGGGAAGCCTTCGAGATAAGAAGGGCCTAGCTAGGGTCATTTTCTTTTCTTATTTTTCTTTTCTTATTTTTTTACTTTTTTTTGTGGGAGAGGCAGAGAGCTGGGGTGTAGAAGTCATGAGATAATCCACTAACCTCACTCATTTGTTTAATCAGTTTGGCCAACCTTTCTTCTACACTTGCTGGGTGGCAGGCATCACACAAGCTTCCTTTGGAGGCAAGTAGGGAGGGTATAAAAAGATTCCCACTTATCCTTTCAGGGACCTTTCAGAATGCACCCTTGGCCCAGAGGAAAGGAACCCAACCTGGGAACTTATGTCCTGTCTCTGCCTCAGTCTCCCCATTGATACCAGAGCATACTCTGTGTGTCCATTGCTTTCCCGTTCAGATATGGTACAGGCAGCTGGGTGAGGGGCATCAGGGAAGTGCACCCCAACAGCTGTGTGCCAATTCCAGTGCCCATCATCACACATGTGTGGCATTCATGGGAGCATGTTTGGAGCTCAGAGTCAAGAAGGAATGTTAACATCGAATGCATTTCCTGTGAGAGGAGGAAGTGCTGAGAGGCAGAGTCTCACGGGTGGCCTGGGAGGGCCACGGCTGTCTCTCCCAGGAAAGAAATAAAGAAGAAGTCCAAATTAGTCATGTTGTATTACTTCTTTTTATGGCAGTGCTCTCGAAGTCTGCAAATGTCAGCATGTTAATTTACTGTCACTCAGTGATATTATTTCATCCTCTCAGAAATGTGTTTCTTGCATTTTCAGTAGCACACTCCAAGTGTTCTCCATCTCAAAGCTTCTATAGATAGTGTGACTACTTTCGCTCTGACCGTTGCCAAAATGTAGAAATTCATCATTGACTGCGGCCACATATATGTTCTAAGTGGAGCTGGGGACTCGGATTTCCTGCTTACAAAGGATTGGGGGCAGGGGGAAGAGGGCTGGATTTTCCCTCCATTCTCCTCTATCGCATCTTGTCCTCCTGGCCTGCTCTGTGGTTCCTCCTGAGGAACATGCAGAGATAAATTTTAATAGAGGAGATTTCAGCCAATCCGTCATGGCTGGGTTTGTATATGAACTCTGAGCCCTCCCTGTCTCCCAAGCCAGCCCACCCCCAGCTCCCTGCTTCTCCTATGGTGGTAAACTTATTTCAAAAATTCTGATGAGACACTTTGTAAATTTTGTTATTCTGTGATGATAATAAATCATTATAGCCTTAAACACTTCTCGGGCTTGGAGCCTCAGTCACAAATTATCTTGTCATTCTGACCAAAACATTCTCCAAAAAAGCTTGACAAGTGCTAAAACCCAGAACACGAAACCATGTGTTGTTGTGAAAGCAAGATTCAGAAATGTCAATTAATTAGATTAAGAGGCTACTTTTAGCTTCACTTGTGTTGCCAAATAACCCTTAAAATATGCATAGAAGTGGAAACCTACCTCCGTGTACAGCACTTCTATGCCGAAAAGAAGACAATGGATTGGCCTAATGGACAGAATTATTGTATCTGTCAGTCAGCTTGGGAGAATGATCTAGAAGTCTTGCTTTTTTTTTTTTCCCACAATGTAGCTTTAGGAGCTGGGTTTATGAATTCAAATAGTTTTCACCACCCTCTCTACTTTACCCCTTAGAAATCATGTACTTATCAAATATTCTAGTCAAGCCGTTTTCGGATGTCTCTCCTAGTAAGATAGGTTTTTAATGTATTTCTCTGGTGTCTTTTTTTTTTTAATTTTACATTTGCATTTTGAAGTTCACTTTGTAAAAAAAAAAAAAATTACCGTGGAGAAATTATTTAAGTGTTTTTTTATCCCTGTTTCTTGAAAAATCTTATCTTTAAATAATCTATATCCTCAATTTTATTTATGCCATAAACCGTTCCTATATTTTAATGGTCTGTTTGCTTTAAAAGGGGTTGTTGGTTTTAATAGCTCAGTTACTATCTTTGTAAACTAAACTCCTTCTGAAGAAATTCCAACAGATCATCTCTGCCTGTGTGTGGAAGGCACATTCCAACCCCTGAAAAGGAAATTTAAGCCAAATAAATGTTCTGCACAAATTAAAATACATAAAATGAATAGTGAAGTTGGGACAAGACCTGATGGACGGAGCAGTTGGGCTGTGGACATGTGGGTGTTGGGAGAGCTGGTTGCCAGGCAGGCCTTCCAGAGAAAAAATCCCAATTAAATTAATATCCTGTAACCTCCTTTGTCCATTCCGTAGGTGAACTGATTCTACAGTAGTGCTGGTGCAGATGTCTTGGGTGAGCAGAACTGGGCAGCCTAGGTAGAAGCTTGGGAATGATTTAGAACTCGAGCACCCGCACACCTCAACACCGACTCCTCCAATCCTCCAATGACCTCTTTGCCGGGCCCACCAGGATGGGTACTGTCATGCCAATTGTACCTACATTGATTCTGCCATAATCAATGCTGATTCTGTACAAGTCATTGTCATGGAGGAAGGACGTATCTGCTCACACATGGAAATGAAGGGGGAGGGTTATACGGGAAATGCGGGTGTCATACATGAGAGATGGCAAGGTTGCAAAGACCTGTTAGAGAAGATGGGGTGTTCATTCCCTTATCCCCTGCTTCCCACAGCTACTTCCAGCGGTGTGCATGAGAAACTAGGAAATACACAGAGCACAAGCCTACCCCTCTTTTTGCAGCCTGACATGTGCGTACTCCCGGGTTAGGGCAAAATGTGTACTGTGTTGAATGTGGTGGCAAACTGTGGGAAGACTTCCTGCATGGAGCCATTCCTAGCATTGCATCCTTTAGACCACGAGAGTGGAGGCAGTGTTATCTACAGGCAGCTGCAGGTTCCTAAGTTCCCCCTCTCAGCGTATTCCCCGCCCCTCTCGGCTAGTCTCCCTGTTTCTAGCCAGCAATGAGGCAATTAATGAGCTGTACAAAAGCCCTAAGTTATCTCTGGAACTAGATGGGTAATAAACACATAAATAAGTAAATAATTAAATAACTAAATAAAATAAAATGGATGAGTGAGGCACGCAGGGCCCTAGATTCCTTGGAATAAACAGCACAGGGTTAGAAGAAGCAGGAGGTGAGGGGCGGTGGAGCCCCAGACTCAGCTCTGTCGCTGATAGGAGTGCCATCTTAGGGGAGTCACTGCACCCTGGCACCTTTGCCCCAGCCACAATGAGCACACTTTGAAGAAACCCCAATCACAACCCAGGGTGAAATGTGAGGTTGGGCTTTGTAATGCTTCATCTAGGTTCTAGGCTTGGTGGGTATTAGCATCACCATGGAAACGAGACTCTGGGGGTGATCAGAGGGGGTCTCTAGGTTATGTTAGCTGTGGTAGGAGGACCCACCCGAAATGTGGACGGCATCTCTCCCAGGGCTGGGGTCCTGGAGCACAGCAGCATTTATTGCTTTCTGCTTCCTGGCTGAGAATGCACGGTGAGGTGACCAGACATCTCGTGTTTCTTCTGCTGCCACGCTTTGCCACGGAGGCAGACTGTATCCCTTAGAACTGTGAGCCAGAATAGGTCTTCCTCCCTCATATTGCTTTTCTCTGGTATTTTCTTGCTGCCGCAAGAAAAGCTGAGTGAATACTGGCAGCTTAATGCCAGAGGGTGGGCAGCATTCACACCTCCTATCCCTTCATTGTAGCCGTGCCCTTACATGGCAAAGGATTTGTGGCTGAGCCCAGTGGTCCTGGGAGCTAATCCTACCCCCAGCTTGGTAGGCAGTAATCAACTGGTGACTTCAATTGGTAGATTCTCATATGCTCTACCCCAGAATGCATCCCCCTGGGCATCCTGCATATTTCCAGGGTACTGGGTTCCACTTGCCTGTCCTGGCACCCTGCTTGTTTCTATCCTCCACACAAGGTCTAGGTAGCCCAGGCTGGCTCAAACTACTCCTGAAATGTCCTCTTCATTTTCCTCCTCTTTTTCCTTGTCGTCATCATCATCATCATCATGTGTTGGGGAGGCTGTGGAACACATGGTCTCATGTATACTAGGTAACTATGTTACAGCTGAGCTACAAGACTCATGGCTTGCTTCCTAATGCAAGGGAAGTTGACTTGACTTCCCTTTCCTGTCACCTTCTTTCCCCCTTACCTATGCTTTTGGGTCACCAACTTCCTTCTTCTCAAGGCACCAAGGGTCCAACCTGTAAGACCAAACAGGAACAGAAGAGATGTTGGCCAATCAGAGAGCTGATGCCATGTCTTTATAAGGTGAGCAACTACTGTGCCATTCTAGCAACCCGTTGTCACATAAAAAGATGTCACCCAGATATGCCAGGACTGTGGCTTGAAATCTCTCAATTTTCCAAGTCTGGCAATGAGTTAAGGTTGTATCTTTTTTCTTCTTAACTGTATGACTCTGACTAAACACATACACAGTCCACAGACCATATTTGCAAGGCTACCAGATGAAAAGTCTCCACTCAGTCATTTCTGTTGTCAGAGAGACAGAGGCAACAGTGGAGGTTCCTCTTTCCAGAAACATCTAATCCAACCTTATCAGGGTCTAGGAAGTAATGAGAGAAAAGTTGATAGACAGCCTTAGGGCTGGGAAGGCCTCTGTGGCCCTATGGTGCTGGTCTTCAGATGTCCATCCATGTAATTACAGGTGTATGTGTGTGTGTGTGTGTGTGTGTGCACTTGCACACACATACACAAGTGTGCTTGCAAGCATGCGTGAATATCAGCATTGCCCACTGCAGGCAGTGTGCTTCTGGTCCACAGAGAAGACTCTGATTAGCTCATCTAGAGGACTTGTTCTTGGGGGTCTGTGGTGAGTCTATACTGAGCAGAATTAGAATTCCCAGAAAACTGTGCTCATTTAGCCAAGGTGCTACTAGGTAAGTAGTATCAGAATATCAGAATATCAGAAGTTCCTGACTGGAAATCTGAAGCTGTGCACTGGACAAGGGACCCTCTGAACCCAGACCTTGAACCTTATGTGAAGAGTGTGAACCTGGACTTTGTCTGGAAGCGATGGAGCCCAGCTGTGATCAGAGTCACCATGATGCGTCTAGGATGGGGACCAGATCTAGTTCTGGCCGATAAGAAATGTATCCAGGGCTCTAGTCCTCAGCATTGTGGCTCCAAGCTCTTTTCCTTTCAAAGTTGGTGACCAAGAAAGAATAATAATAATTAAATAAAATCAATTGAAAGTGTACAGCAAACTTCCAAGGGAAAGCAGAAAATCAATCAGAGAGAGGGAAAAGGCCAAAATAAGAACAGATTCCTACTAATAGCTCTAAGTATCCCCCAACCAACTCTGCCCAAGGCCCCGTATTTTCAGGACTTGAGTTATATAAAACCAAATGCCCATTTGGCTGAATACCCCATGATCCAGTATCCACTCACAGCATCTTGCTGGGGACCTCTGGGCCCCTGAACCTGGAAAGGATCCAGTGTCCTGTAGTTTTCAAATTCTAGAAGGCAGGAGAGCTTGTGAAGGCATCCTGATATTCACCGCTAAGGCTTGTGAATGATTTGGGGAGCCCAAACCCTGGCTCCACAGCCATAAGAAAATATATGTGTTCCTTGGTGTTTTGTTGCTGTGACAAATATGTGAGACAAACTTTTTTCTAATGTTATTAGTTCTTTGAAAATTTAATACATGCATTCACCCCTCCCTCTCCCTCTCATTCCACCCAGATCCACCTCCTTATTCTACCCACCCAACTTTGTATTCCTTAGAAACAAACAAACAAAAAAAAAAACAGTACAATTTGTGATGCACATATACTCTTGAATGTCTTGAATGTATGGCTTTCACTGGAAGACAGTCAATCCATGGAGAGCTGCACCTCTAAAGAAAACTGACTCCCTATCTAAGCAGCTCTCAACTGCCAATAGGTTCTCAGCTAGGGGTGGGACTTCATGCCTATCTCCCCTCTCCATGATGGAGATTTGATCTGGCTGGCTTTTGCCTACTCAGGCCTTATACATGCTGTGTCACATGCTATGAAATCATATGTGCAACTGCCCTGCTGTGTCCAGAGGGCACTGTTTCCTTGTGATCATCCAGAATCTTGGGCTCTTATGTTCTTTCCATCCCTGGAGACAAAGATTTTGAAGGTGGGGAGTTAAAATTTGCTCGTGGTTTCAGAGGGCTTAGTACAAGACTAGCTGCATCTATTGCTTGGGTCTGGGATGAATATCATCTCAACACCTTATGGTTAGAATGTGAAATGCTCTCCACCCACAGTTTCATGTTTTATATGGTTGTCCCCAGGCATGGCACTATTTTGATGGGCAGTGGAACCTTGAGGAGGTGGGACCTGTCCTGGATCGCTAGGGATAGGACTTTAATGGTTACAGCCCATTCCTGAGATCTGACTAGTCTCTCTTTACTGGTCCACTTGAGCAGCTGCCACCTTGAACTCCCAACCCCAAGATGGAGCGCTCTGTTCTACTCTCCGTGCTCTGGTGGGCTGAAATTGCCTAAAACCATGAGCTAAGATAAGTCTCTCCTATTGCAAATTCCTTCTATTGGGTGTTTTGTCACCTCAACCCAAAAGAAACTGAGTAGAGAGTATGAGAGATGTGAGGTTCAAGAGCACATGGCCGCTCACCTCACGGTGACAGGAGAGACGGGAAGGGGCCAGGACAAGATACAGCTTCGTAGGACACATCCACAGTGACCCGCTTCCCCAGACTAGTCCTTGCCTTGATGCCATCATACTATCTCACCATTGGTTAGCTCACAGTCTGCATCATCCAATTACTTCCAAATGACTGGCTTTTCCAGTTGGAGTCTTCACTGCATGCCCCTTTCAGGGGACATTTCATATCCAAACCATAAAACCACACTCATAGTCTCTTGCTAAACCTACCCCAAGGCTACGGCTTTGAAAAGATGAAGACCTATGACATCAAAATCCAAGAGAGCCCTCCTGGTAACCTGGAGTGCTGGCATACGCCTGCAAACCCAGCACTCAGGAGCTGAGGCAGGAGAATTGTGAGTTGCATGTCAGTGCGGACTACTTACAAAACAAATCAGGTGTGAGATACTGGGACAAGAATAAAATGCAAACCCTCATCACTAAGAGGGCTACAGCAACATCCCATTGTGGAAAATCCACAAGGTGATTCTTGAAATGTGACAGACTGTCATCATTGGTCCCCCCATCTCTAAGCATAGCCAGAAGAAGGCTGTGTGAGCCAGCCTCATGCTGTTCCTACCAAGGAGACAGAGTTCGCCAACACCTCCTGACTCAAGTCTCTGAGCTTATCCATCCTTCAGGATTTAGCTCAGGCCCTTTCCCTCCCAAACGGCTCCCAGCCAGGCCATGCCAGAATCCATGGTTTGACTCTTGTCATCTCTATTTCCTACTCAGTTTTGTCATTTCTTGCACACGGATGTTTGCTTGGGACTTATTTCCTACTCTCCTCTCTAGTTGACTCCATGCTCACTTGAGACCAGGGCAGTCTTAATCTAATTTTTTTTTCTGGCTCTGGGTGACAATCCTTGGTGCTCTCAGTATCACATGAAGGCTCTTCACCATCCCATGATATAGACCTCTGTGTCCCAATGGCTCCTCAGAGCTCTCTCAGGATGGAACTTGTGGCCCCCTTCTGGGATCACCCATCACCTGCTGCCACACTGACCATGGTGGCAACCCCGCTGCGCATCCTGAAGTTCCTCCTCAGGGAATGTGAAGGTCTGTGCTCCTCCACTTTACCCCAGAGCCTTTTCCAGCATTCCCCACACCCTGCTCCTGGCTGGTTCCTTTCAGGTCCACCCCTTTCGTAGTTTGTTCTTGTTCTGTAGCAGGGTCCTTGTGGTAGTGGTGTCAAGACTGAGGAAGTAGAGGAAGATAGGGTTCCAGAGTATGTTTTGTGATTTTCTCTTCTCAGACATACAGAGCCTGACTATGGGAGCACCAGCAGTATTTGAGAAGACAAAAGAGGAAGGCGGAGTCGGTGTGTATGTGTGTGTGTGTGGGGGGGGGGGTAATCCCCTTTGTGTTCATCTCCCTCTCTCCTACTTAGCCACACTGACCTCTATCCCACAGGCTTGGGCCTGATCATGGATGCACTACCCTCTAAAGGATTTGGGGTAGCTGGAGCCCCTGGAAACCCAAGGCCTATCCTTCCGTGGAAACAGAGAGGCAAAAACTTCAAGTCTTCCAGAAAGGAGGCTTAGCTACACACACCTGTCATCCCAGCACCGTAGTGGCTTAATGAGGAGGATCGAAAATTCCAGGCCAACCTGGAGTACATAGTGATTTTAAGGCTAGCTTGAGCTACATAGAAATATCATATCTCCACAACAACAAAAGAGAAATGTTTTAAAGGTGGGGATTAGGGGGTTGGATTTATACTTAGCTTTTCTGTTCCCAATGCTTTTGTAAACAGAAGCCTTGCTGACCGTTCTGTAGGACACAGCTGGGCCTGGGCCTCATGAATCAATGAGCCCCATGGGACACAGAACCTGAATTCTCCTCCAAGGATAGCTAGGAAGACACCAGAACAAACTGGGTGAGCACCAGAGAGAGGAGGAGGAAGAAAAGAAGACGTGGAAAGTAGGAGGAACTTAGGACATGGCGACATGGGAGGAAGGGGAGGGTTTTGCTGTTTGGGGTCCAGATGATTAAAAACCCTTCTTGTCTTCTTCAGGGGCAACTCTAGTCATAGACTCCACTGAGAAGGGGGCTCTAACGTTTACTCAGTACCCTCTGCAGTGCAGTCCCCGTGACAGTGAACCACAGGAGTGAGGCAGCCACGGGGGCTGGACAGACCCAGGCCTGGGGCTAGGGCAGACTGAGCCAAGACCCGAGGCTGCTGGAGCCATCTCTGGCCATCTCAGCCATACCCAGCATCACCGCTGCCCAGTTGCCTGGGCACTACATGAGGAAGCCTCCTTTCTCCTCCAGCAGCCACATCTATTTCTTTTTGAAGGCTGTCACAGCAGCCCTTCAAACTCATTTGACTGGGTTGGAGCGCATCACACTGTCACCGGCTCAGTTTTCATTAGACGCCTGCTTCTCAGTTAGCCTAGCCAAGCAGAAGAATTCAAACACATGCACAAATTAAATCGACATCCAAACTCCACCAATATACAAAGCAATTTAAATGATATTCATTAGAGCGATGACAAGCCCTGATGAGGCTTTCAGGAACCGGGTCCTTCAGCTTCTGCCGACTCGGTTTCATGGTCACTGAGGCGGAACTCCAGCGACTGTACCTCCATTTTTTTTTTTTAAGCTAAGAAATGGGTCCTTCCTGACACACCTATTTCATCTCTCTCTCTCTCTCTCTCTCTCTCTCTCTCTCTCTCTCTCTCTCTCTCTCTCTCTCTCTGTACCTCTGGCTCCCTTGACCCAAGCTTCTCCAGCCTCACCTGTGGGCACAGGTATAGATGTGCATCGAATAGTCACAAAGACAGGGCATAGCCATTAGGACTTCTTTTTCTCCATAAATGGTCCAATTAAACCAGATTTCAGTGTCCCATAATTTCATTTCAGTTGGCCTGGGAGATCTCTAATTCACAATTATGGTGGTCATAAATGTGTCCCAGGAATCCTGCTGTGGGGGAAAAAAATGGAAGCAAAGTGTTGAAACACCATAATTTTTAAAAACATAGTCCCCAAATTAAAAGGTGCGCCTTTAAAAAATTTCCACGTGTTGGCACTGGGGTTGGAACCCAGGACTTCGCAATTACTAGGTAAATGCTCTACAACTGAGCCACATCTTAGCCTTATTTCAGTTTTGAAAAGGAGAACAGAATAGCCAGCTTACTGCTGCCCAAGGCTGCAAAGAAAGGCTGGTGAGATCTGCAGGGAAGGCTTCCCACCCCAAGCTCAGATATGGCTTGATTCATCAGCAGCTAAGTAAGGGCAGGTCCTTAGGCTTTGGAGTTTGCAAGCTAGCTGATATCCTTGGTGGTGTGTGTGTGGTGGGGGGGAGGGGGAGAGATGGGCAGCAACTGCAGACACCAATGCCTGGCATTTGTGTTTATAATTTTATGCTCAAGGTTAATTGTGTGTGTCCTTGGCTTCGATCAGCAATATCAGTATGTGAGAATGTGGCATGGACCCATATTGGCAAAAGAACGATTCCTAGAAATACTCACAGACTGGAAACACACCTTCATCACTAAGAGGCAAGAGGTCTGGCTTAAGAAATCACCTTGTCAATCATAATGGTAGCTGGCACTTTCTCATCGTTCTAGATCTGTAATATCCAAAGTAGTGGCTGCTGGCCACATGTGACTGCACAACACCTGACACATGGCTGGTACAATGTAAGAACTCAGTTAATTTTGTTCTTATTTCAATACTTACCATGTGGTTATTGTCTGCTATCTAGTGACAATGAAGCTAAGACGGCAAATAACAGCAGGACCTAACTCTAGTTGACTGTGAATGCAAAATTGTACAGGGGTCACCTTGTTGGTCAGCATGAGTGATTTATTAATATATTAGTTTACAACACCATACAAAGGTTGAAAAGAGGGAGTTTCTCTGATCTATTGTTAGATTTTAATTTTGAACGCACCTGGCTTCTTGGAGTAGAGATGGGGCATGGATCCCCAAATTCTTTGCCTCTGGAAACAGTTTTGATGGAAGCCTCTCCTGAGACCCAGAGCTGTCACTAGGCTGAGTCAGCCTTGGGCTGTCTGGGATTGGCTCAGCCATCAGAAACTGTCAGGCAGCTAACCAACAATTTGGCACATCCATTGTCTTGGCAAGGTGGAGAACTTAGAGCACTCAGAGCCTATGTATTACAGGCTTTTCTTGACCTTTATCGTGTGTGTGTGTGTGTGTGTGTGTGTGTGTGTGTGTGTGTGTGTGTGTGTGTGTGTACTGTCAAATTCATAGCGACAGAAGAAAATGGACTTGTGGAGCTCAACGTTGTGCTAGGGGAGATAAACCCCTTGCAAACAAAACCAGTGTTTGATGACTGCCCTGCCCTGACACAACAGGGCTACAACACTAGACATAGGCAGGTTAGCATTTTCCAGAGAGGGATGTAGCAGCTGCTGTCTAACCCCAGATGAGTAAGAACTAACCCTTCCATGTTTTGCATAAGGTCATCAGTGCCTTGAGAAGTTAGGGATCGTGTGATGTTCTGAGCATAATTTTGGAATTTCTTGGATCTGCTGGAGGCATAGAGGTACTCAGTGATGCAAGTACTTCAAAGAAGTGTGTATTTCCAGGTTGCCTTTGCCAAAGATTACGCGTGCTTACTAATAAATCCCTGGAGAGAAAGGAGGTTAGTGTTTCTATTACCAGAAGAATAACTCTCCAGTGGAGTGAAAATGGTAATTTCTCCATTAGCTGAAAGGAATAATGGCTATTATTTTTAAAGTTAAAGTATTTATTATTAAAGAGTGGTGTTGGGGTTTGCTGTTTTCATTTTTATGATAGCTTCCTATAACGGAGCGTTGTTTCTGCACTAAATTGTCAACAGAATACAGCGCCATTACAGTGTTCCTATTTCTGAATCTGAACTGTGCAGATGAATTGAAAAAAATAAAATCATCAAATTTTTTTATTAGGTAACTTGGAATTTCTGGAACACTCGATCTATTCAGTGCAGTCTTGTTTTCCATCTGCCCCTGTGTCTTCTGTCTTCACAAATCTATTCCTTCAAGGTGGCCCTGGGCAGCTAGCTAACAGGCCTTCACATGGTAGAATTGCAGGTCTAGGAGCAGTGAGCCTACCAACCTGAAGTGATCTGTCTCTCAGAGAATCCAGTCTGGGGTGCAAAGGCTCAGGGCACCCTGGGGAGACATGACAGCCTATGGTAATCAATACAAATAAATATATTGCCTTTTGCAGAAGGAAAATTGAATGGAGATACCAGGGAGGCTGGGCACTCACCATCAACTTTCTCAAACTTTCATGTAAGATTTTGTTTAATTATAGAATTCTTGCTGCCTAAAATTTAAAAGATACATCCTTGATATTTTTGCTAAATGTTGACTGCAGCGAATAGCTAAGATGTGGCATATTGATTTCTTGTTGTGAATTGAGCTGTTCAAGCTCCATTTAAGATTTTCATCTTGCATGTAGCCCTGAGCACATCATAGCACCATAAATTAGTTAAATTGCACATTTATCACAAATGTTATTTTAAGATACTGCGTAAATGTGATGGCTGGAAGATATACCATAGGACTAGAGTGAAACTGAGCTTGGGCGGCTGAGGTCAGGGTCAGCTACGCACCTGTGATTAAAGGCCCCCTCCTTCTGCAAATCTACCCTAGGCAAGATCCACTCGGAGGTCTACTTGGACACCAATTCTACCATTTTCCTTTTCTGTGCACATCAGTCATAAACTTCGTGGTCAACAAAAGCCCCGGTAATTCACTTTGGATGGTCCTCTTTGACTTGGGGCCGCAATGAGTTATGATCTGAACGTCTTCTTACATGCTGCCTACCCTGTTGCCAGGCCAGGGTTTTGTGATCTGGGGGAAAAGTAGCCCACCTCTCAGTGCTAAGTAGACTCTCTTTACTCAAAGGGAGGTTTGCATTCAATACCTCCCCTTACTAACACATCCCTGGAGGTAGAATTAATTTTGGGTTTCCGTTAGTACCTGCAGGCCTTTCGGAGCTTGGAGTTCAAGGTGCCAACTGAGTGTGTAACTCACTATCTACCTTGGCTATCAATCTCCATGTCTCCCCCCAAATTGAACAGCCCTGATAATAATCCTGGGGGAGGGGGAGGGGGGAGAAGTGCAGAGTGTTGGGCCCTTCTCAACTGCGAAGAGGGGGGCTCCACCATCACTCACACAAATCCCCTCTCCTTTCAAGCCACATGGGCCCTGGTGATGACGAGAGTGTTGTCAGTTTAATCTGTTAGATGCAGGACTTTGGATTCTAATAAACCGATGCTATATTTAACCTGTGAAAAATTCAAGAGTGGAAATCTGGGCTTCAGGATGCAAAGACACAGAATGCACAGTGTGAGTGTGGGGAGGGTCTCTGCACCCTGAGCCAGGTTCTGGGGCAGTGCAGGTACCCTGGCAGAACACACATGTCTCTTGGCTTCCTTGAAGTAGAACCTTAAGAGAAAGACATGGGCTAGCCATGCTGGAGGCAAGGAGTGGAGCTGACCAGGACCAGGAGGCAAGGGACTCTTCCGTGGCTGTCTGTACCTGTGTGCCCACATCACAAGGTTGGAGTAGAGTGCCTGTGTCATTATCTGCCACATGCCCATTTTAAACTCCAGCGGAGCTCTTTCTGAAGCCCCAGAAAGAGAGAGAGATGGATTACGGAGAGAAAATAGAGTAGATGGCACATTTGGACTTGTCTTCACAAAAAGGGGTGGGAGCAGTGGGGAAAACCTGTGGGCGTGTTGCCGAACATTTTTGAAAGGGCTTAATTTAAATTTTTAATAAAAGAGTATCTTTTTTTTTTTTTCCTTCAAGTTGAGGTGTTTTATGTATTACACGGATGTATCACATTTCTCATTTGTATAATTCTAGGTTAGGAGCTCTGATTCCGCCTAACTGCAAGACTAGTTTGAATATAGTAATAAAGGTATTTTACAGTTTTACATGATGTTCTCGGCATTTTGTTGGAGTGATTTGCCAGGGCCAATAAAAGCTTGTGATTATCATATAAATGCTTCCTTCCTACCCTTGCCATGAATGGGTTCGGTCTCCCTGCCAGGCCCTCCCCCACCTGGTTAACTCTGGCTGCTTTCACTTGGGAAGCCCAGGTGACCTGTAGCCTGAAGTTGGAAAGTCTGGCTCCTCTCTGCTTCCTGATCTTTGAAAACCTTAAGTGACCAAGGACAAACCACCATGTGCAGAATCTCTTAAAGACCTTTCCCCCTCAGCCTGGGAACACTTGGGAGCATCTAGAACCGGAGACCAGACCCACCCGGGAGGGTTGTCCAGTGTGACCTGAATGAAGCTCTGATCATGGAGATGTTACTGTGACATCCCCCGGCCACAGGGGCTCTAGCCTCATGTGCATCTTCTTTCATCCCAATTTTTACTCCTGGGGGAAGTGCTACGCAAGCCTCCACCAAAGTTCACTAAAACTCCCCCTGATTTACGCGAAGCCTCCAACTGCCAGCACCTGGCAGACACAGCAACCGAGTCAGTCATAAACAGATCGCATACAATTTAATTTTAATGTGCTCGTTAGCCGTAGCACATCTCAGACATAATTGTGAACGCAACACAAAATTATAGCAAAAAGACAATTTTAATGCTGCCGTAGAAAAAAAGGTTATATGAAGAGTCACATCATGGTGTGCCATTGTCAACAACAAAACAGGGCACAGAGTGTGTCACGGTGTCTGTGGTGTTTACATGCCAATATTTTATACATAGGTTCTCATGTGGTGTCGGTTGTGAGTTATTCCTGCAAATTAACTGCCAGGAATGGAGAAGAACAGAATGGCTTGGAGAGCTGGTAACCACGGGTTACCTTTCATAAGCCTAAAGATAAAACTGCAGCGTGGGATCTTGGAAGAATAATTAGGAAGAACAAAACAAAGTTACTGATTGAAATTTTAAAAGAAGAAAAGAAAAGGAAAGAAAAGAAGAGAGAGAGAGAAGGAGGAAAGCATCCCACGTTATGAACTAGCAACCAAGAGGGTTTATAAATAAGTAAAAGAGGTTGTCCCCAGAAGAAAAGCCTCATGACATTTAAGCAAAGGATTACAGTACAAACATTTTAAAGGCTTTATCAATGTTCAGGAAATACAGTACAAGTTGTTGATCTTTCTAATTATTTTTTTTTCCTTTTCAAAAACACTTAACCCTTTGAGCACTGAGTTTATGTCTGAGCATCCTTTAATTTCTAATAAATACCTTTAAGAACCATGTGCAAAATAGTTGTGATGCCTGCCAGGGATGGATTTCCTGGCCTCAAAACAAATTCTAATAGAACGCTAATAAATATGTATAATTTAAACATGAACCCTCTATCAATATAGATGTGCCGTATAGCAAAACAAACATCATTCCTTGCTTTGAGATAATGCTTCTGTATATTTTATAAATGCTATCTGTGGAATTTTCTGTATAATTTACAACGTTTGCATGTAAAAAAAAAACAAAAAAACAACATAAACCTTAAAAAAAGAGGAAGATAAGGAAATATACACTATACAGAGGCATGGCTTGTGCCCAGAGTATAGCAGATACATAAAACACTTGTTATAAATGCAAGAAAGAAAGGGTCATTTAACCAGTCACATTTTCCCATAAGAGTTTGAAATCTATACAATATATACATCTATGTTTCAATGTGAAAATAATATTCTTTTAAATTTCAAGGCGTGTTATACCCCTGCAGACCTGCATAAATGGAGGTTCCTATTATTCCTTATGACTAAGCTGGTAAGGAGTTTAAAAACAGAGTTTCATACATTATTGTTATTCATTATTATTTTGTTTTATTATTATCTTTTTTTTTTAACCAAATTAATGCAAAAGTGCTTCGTAGTACTCAGAGGGCTAAAGATGAAAGGATGAGAAATGCCAGCACACCCAAGTTTCATGGAAAAAGTGTGCCTGGTTTCGTTATAAATGCTTAATTAAACTGTCTGTTAATGCATGCAGCTTGAAGCATCGAGGGGATGCTCACAATTAAATCCCATTTACACAAAGTTCCAAACACTTAGCACTGCGTTTTAACCTTCGTTATTTTACCAGTAACAACAGCTGATTATATGCACCTCTCTATTAAACACTGTACAGTTATACCAAACAGTCTAGCCCAGAATGATCCTGTGTAGTTAACATAAGAACATGTGCCAAGAACAAGACAGAGGGGCTCTAAGGTGCCTTCAGCATTTCCCTCCAGTCATTTCCACCCTGGAGCAAATGCTACTGTTTGTCCAGCTCGGAAACGAACAGAAGGTGGTCTTCTGGTGATTTCCCGTGTGTTTTGCTAAGGTGGAGTTTAACGGCATGCTTGCTTGCAAAGGTCCGATTGCAAAGCTTGCACTGATAGGAGGTCCCCAGGTCCTCCTCCGGGGAGGATGTCACCAATTTTTCTGATGGTGACTTGGTTTGTGCTATTTGATTGTTAATCTGTTCAGTGGAGAGTTTGGATAAGTCCCGTAGCCGGAAACCCAGATGTGACTCTAGGTGGCTGATGTACGTGGAAGGAGTCCTGATTTGTGACGCACAGTCGTTACAAAAGAACACAGGGTGGCCAGTGTCCAAGTTTTTGAGGAACTTTGTTCCACCTGTCCTCCGAAGTTGGTACTTCACGTTGGCCAGCCAGTGGCTGATGGTGGTCATGGAGAGCCCGGTGAACCTCGAGATGTGCATGCGCTCCTGGGGGCTCAGATCTGACATGATATACTTTCCCTCTGATGTCTGCCGGAGGCTGGCTGCAAACTGGGCCTGCAGGATGAGCAGGTGCTGAGGATTCCAGTTTGACTGGCGGCCTTTCCTCTTCTGGGCTGGAGTTGACTCCTCGGCCTCTTCCAGGGTGGCTCCGTCAATGTCAGACTTCTCAGAGATGCTGGAAGGAGTAGAGGATTTTGACGTGTGGCTCTCTGTCAAGTTCTTCAACATATCGGATATATCTGACAAGGCATTCTCGCGCAGTGGCGAGTTTGACATGAATGATACGACGGCAGATGTCTTTGCCGTTGTCACTGTAGATGAGGAAGTTGCTGGGGATGTGGACGTGGGGGACAAAAGCCCTGAACCTAAAGAGCAACCTTTGTCACTCTTTCCTTTTGTCAAGTCTATGGGCTGGTCATTGTTGACGTGGTAGAAATAGCGGTCCAGATGGTCCGCCTTCTTGGCCTGAAGGGGTGGTGGGGTGGCCACGGCTGCCTTCTCGGCTAGACTGTTGCTCATCTTGAAAAGCATGCTCATGGGGTCCAGTGCAGGCAGGGAGGGCTTGGCGGCCTTGCCCAGGTGGATATTCATGACCGACTGCAGGGCACTCAGGGGGTTCACAAAAGGCTGTTCTGGTGGGTGGTCCGTGATGATGGCTGTGCTGCCGCTGAGACTTCCGCTCAGGGGCTTCACCAGCTCCTTGCCATTCTCCACTGGCTCTGTAGCAGGGCTCACCTCCTTGCACCCATCCCGTGGCGGGCTGGGGCTGTTCTCCTGGCTTTTGAAGCCACCGTCACTGGAGGCTTCCATCTTAATGGGCTCACTCTGTTCGCTACTGCAGGGGGACGGCGTGGCCCGCTTGGGTGGTGACAGTTTGCCTTCAGGCTCTTTCATTTTCTCCTCGACTTTGGCAACTTTCTCGGTGACTTTTTTCACCAGCTCTTCCATGGCATGAAAGTTTGCCTTGGGCATGGGGGAGGTCTGGCTGCTGGGTGGAGAAACGACCAGGGTCTGGGTTTTTGTAGGAGACACGATTTCGCTGTTGCCAAATATGGGCTTCAGGGGTGTGCTCTTCCCTGAGGAACCCAGGGACAACTTCATCATGTTGGGGAGCTGGTAGGCAGCGTGGATGCTGGGGTAACCCCCCCAGCTGGGAGTGCCATTCTGAGCCTTGTTGATGGCAGACGTTACTGTGTTTTCAAGAGATTTAAGGATATCTAGTCCCCCTTTAGGGCTCTCTTCTAAGTCATTTTCAGTCAAGTAGTGGTACTTAGAAGAAATGTCATACTTCTCCTCCTCCTCCGTGGTCTTCTCTTTCTCCTTGGGCTTCTCATCCATGACTGCTTTCTCCTTGTCCACCTCCTTTTTGACCTCCACAGTCAGCTTTGGGGAGACACTGGCAGGCGTGTTGGATGGAGACGTGAACGTGGTGGCCGCCAATGGCACAGACTGTACCTTCTCATCCAGCAAGGTGGTGATGGTGGGCGTGACGGGCGTCTCCATGATGGGCTTCCCCTTCTTCATGGCTGAGTTTGTGACCTTGATAAAGTGTCCAGTGACCATCATGTGGGCAGTGAGCTCTTGGAGTGTGTCATGGGAGCTGCCACACTCCATACATTTGAGGATCTGAGACTTTCGCGCCTCGAAGTGCCATGCATAGCTGGCCCCGTTTTGGTGGCCGTACCGGTTATTTGGTGTGATGTAAGGGTTGGAGTTCTTCTGGAGAGTGTCACTGGTATCAGACAGGGTGGCTTTGGGGGTTCCACCTGTGGAGTCGGGGGAGCTAGGCAGCTCCAGCTCCAGCGAAGGCTTCTTCCGAGCGGCAGGGATGATTTTGGCTGCGACAGGTGTGACAGGTTCCTTGAGAGGCACTTTTTGGTAGTGTTTAGTTTTGATCATATGGACACTCAAGTCTTGGAGGGACTCAAAGGAGTGGCCACAGTACATGCACTTCAGCACCTTCTGGGCGTCTTCCTTCCCTTCCATTTCCAACAAAGACCGTTTGCGAGGCTTGGACCAGCGCTTGGGGTTGTTGTTGTCGGTCTCATGGTTGTCATCGCGATAGTGACCTGTCTCGTTCATGTGCACCGTCAGCTCCACCAGGGTATCATAGGCGGCACTACAGTCTTTGCAACGGAACTTGCTGGCCCCGGTGAAGATGGAGCCATATAGCTTGCTGCTCTGTCGATACAGCTGCACGGTGCTGAACAGGCTGGGCTCAGGGAGCATGCGGTTCTGTGACACCTGCTGCAAAGTCTTCGCCATAGCACTCTGGTGCCAGTCAAAGCTCCCGCTGCCACAGCTGCTGCTGCTGCTGCTGCTGCTGCTGCTGCTGCCGCCATTGTTTTCAGAGGAGGGCTGGTGCAGGTTCAGGTTGAGGTTGGACCAGTAGGAATTGGACAGGAAGTTGTTGTACACGGCCTTCATCTGCTCCAGGCTATCTGACACGGTTGTGTCCTCCAGGGGCACGGGGACCTCCTTGGTCTCCTCTTCATTCTTGATGGAGCTACTTTCAAAGTCAGCCATCCGGTCACTGGTCTCACTGATATGAGATTCGCTGTCCATTTCGTGGCTGGAAAACTCAGCGGCTGGTGAGTTCTGGTAGCTCGGGCAGGCCTTGCCGAGTTCCTTTTCTGGACACATGTACTTGGCTGAGGGTTCGCCATCGGCCGCTTGCTCCTCAGGCTCTATGTCATCCTCTACCAAGGCGGCTGCCTTTAACTCATCGGAAACATAGGCTGCCATGGTCCCAGGCGAAAATAAGAGATCAGAAGGTAAGAACAAATAGGAAGAGGAGAGAAAGAAAGAAAGAAAAGAAAAATTAGTAAGTGTTGATCATACCTAGAGTAGGTTCTTGGCTCTTGGGAGTGCGGCAAATGGGATGGGCACACTTATTTGTAAAATTAAATAGTTAAAATATGATGTTTCTTTGGAGCAAAAAAAAAAAATCTGCTCTTCAAACACAATTTGCCACCTTATTCTTCTCAAGGGGCAACAGCTTGAAATTAAAACTAAATTTGAAATTAATGAAGCACATTCTGGAGGTGGCGTTCACTTCTAAAGTAATAAATTACTTGTATCAACCTCAGAGACAGCAGTTCCTGTCTGTCAATTAATATGTCTTATGCTTCTCCTACCTCTAATGCATTTCTTAACAGACAGACTTACAATTTAAATTAAGCAAGCTTTTTTTTTTAAACTCATTACATTTTTGAGGCTCAGACTTTAATAAATATAAAGTACAAAAACATCAATAAGATTTTTACCAAGTAAAAAGGAAGTTCATCAATTATAATAAATTAAAACCTCCTTTTCTTCTGCTTTTCTTCGTCCTAGGAAAGTAGGTCTAAAAGAAACCCAAAGTAAGTTTCTTGCCAGGAATGGGGTCTGGTGTTCCTGGGAGAGATGATGGTGAGTGGCCACAACCCAGCACTGGCCCTGTACCCCACATGTTCAGCCACCCCCCCCCCACACACACACACATGCATGCACACATATACTCTCGTATGGGATTATATCAGAGAACAGGTTCAAGAAAATTGGTATGCGGAGCTCACTCCTGCTGTATAAATATATACAAGACCTGCTGGTGGACCTTACAAATGTCAAAGTGTTTGCTCTTTAGACTACTTTGTCAATATTTACTCAGAACAGGCTCCATGGGTATCCTACAGGGATTCTGTCTTTTTTCCAGGCCTTGTACTGGGAATGGAAACCCAGCAGGCATTCCTGAGCAGGTGGACGGTGGAGTCCAGCCGCTAGGAGTCCAGGAAGAACCACTAACTACCAAGGGAGACAGAGAGCCCTGGGATCATCTGTGTTGATGGGACGCCTTGATATGATTTTTCCATTCTCAGGTTATTCTATACCTTAGTGAGTGTATGCACACTATGGCATGACAAGCCCTGCCTGAACAACGGCTTTTAGCTAAAGGAGGAAGGGAATGGGGTGGGTGATTTTTTTTTTTTCCTGCTGCAAACTAAAAAACAATGGATACAGGGTGTGTGGCACAGACTTGTAATTCCAGCCCTGGAGAGGCAGAGACAACAGGGTGGGTTCCAGGGCAGCCAGGACTACATGGTGAGATCTTTACAAGCTGGTTTCAGAAGACCAATGGTGAATGCATGGAGTGGCAGGGATGTGGCACTGGTGGTTGCTGGAGTGATGGAAAGAGACAGTGCTTAGAGAACGGAGGGGGCCTTGTTTGTAGAACTCAACAGCTCAAGTGATTTGCTCCAGGTGAATTTCCTAGCAGAAAAAAATAAAGTTGAAAGAAAAATGTAACTGATTCTTTGGAGCCTGTGCAGGTGCCCCTCCTTCCTATTTGAACACCCGTCCAATTTGCTGTTGCTCTAAGTTGAACTGCAGGGAGGCAACTCCCCAAGTGGTGGTAATGTAATCTTGGATGAGAACCAGCTTTTATGTTCACCTTAGGAAGCAAGCACCTTGAGTGTGAGCCATAGGACTCCCTTTAGAAACATCCCAAAGAGCTGGAAGTGATGGTCTACACCTGTCAGCAATCCTAGTATTCAGGAGGCTGAGGCAAGAAGATCTCAAGTTTTAGGCCAGGCTGGATAAACGTGGGGAGATCTTGTGTGGGAAAGAAAAGAGGAGAAAGAGGTTGGCAGCATTCAGATGGTGGTGGTGCACGCCTTTAAACACAGCACTCGGCAGGCAGAGGCAGGAGGAGCTCTCTGAGTTCTAGGACAGCCTGGTCTAAAGAGCGAGTTCTAGGGCAGGCTCCGAAGCTACACAGGGAAACTCTGTCTCGAGAAAACCAAAGAAAAAAATAAAAAAGGAGGAGGAGGAAGAGGAAGATGAGGAGGAGGAAGAGGAAGAAATTGGCAGACGTGTGTTGCTGTGATACGCTCCAGTGTGAGATGCAGCAGCGGTGAGCCTTGAGTCTGAGGCCATGCCCTGAGGGGAAGGTCAGAGGACCATCACATAACCTGAGGGACACTCTTCTACAGACAGTGTAGAATGTGAGTCATGAATTAGAACAAAACAGGAAAGAACAATCTCAAACTCATAACTTTCCCTAATTTGCAGAATATTCTAGAAATCTTGACTCCCAAATTGCCTTGAGAGAGCCAACCTGGAGGGAGGTCAGCTGGAGTCAAGTGACTGAGTGCTCTAATTTGCCTGGACTTACCCTGGCTTAAGACTCCCTGTCTCTCAGGAGTCCACTCAGTCTGGAGCAAACTGATGAGGGCTGGGGCATTCAGTGGGTTTGCAATTTCTCTTACAACCCTCACAGAGCGCAGCTCTCCAAAGGGCAAACTGGGTTTCAGTCTCTGGGAACTCGCCAGGTGGCCCATGCACTAAGGGGGAACTCTACAGTGCAGTCTGGGATGAGAAGGACACATGGGCGGTGTTGCTGCCAGAGACCCACAAGGAGGCTGGGCCCCACACAGATTCAGACAGATGCTGTCACGATCTGAATGTGGAATGTCCTTGACAAGCTAATGTCTTTTCTAAACTTAGTCCTTTGCTAGTTTTAGGGAGTTGTGACCTGAGACCGTAACCTCATCAGCAGAGTCGATTCCTGGGATCAGACTTTGAAGGCGAGGCTCTGTTTTGGTTTCTGGCTTTGGTACTTTGTTTCCTGCCTTGGAAGATGTGACCAGACTCTTTCCACTCTTGTCCCCAGGATGAAATGGTAGTCCCCCCGAATCAGGGAAGCAAAATAAACCCTTCCTCCATTAAATTGCGTCTGCTGGGAAATTCTGTCCCCAACATTGAGAAAAGAAACAAGAAAGGCAATCAAAGCCCTTGTCTCATAGATAGGCACGATCTTAAGCCTGAACACCGCATGCTAGGTTATTGC
Organism: Phodopus roborovskii; assembly: GCF_943737965.1. NCBI lineage: Eukaryota > Metazoa > Chordata > Mammalia > Rodentia > Cricetidae > Phodopus > Phodopus roborovskii. Next base: position 1,553,784 of record NW_026126636.1, read on the forward strand.
TTATATTCTGGAGCTTGCAAACGATTAAGAATGAGAGAGGAATAACTCCATAGACATCAGGGACCAGGAGAAGTCAACAGTGGATGTGGGGGTGCCCACAGTACCATGAGTATATGGAGAAAGTGAATACTTGTCTCAGGGGCTGCCTGGCTCTGGTGTCTTTTACGGAAGCATCTACACACAGAATTCCTGGAAGGCCATTTGAAATCCTATTTACGTGCATCATCATTGACATGACCAGCTCCTACCACGTGCTGGTCCCCAACACACTCTAATATGCTCTTTGAGATGGACAACAGTATCAGAGTGTCATTAGTCTGATGAATGAAAAGATTATTAGTATTAAAAAGAAAGCATGGCCAAACTCCCTAGCCCTGAGAAAAAGGAACATGTGCCTTTGCCAGGAAGGTCTGGGTACTTGGGAGATAAGGCCTCCCCCACACTTTAGCTCCAGCCTTGACCAAGCTTCTGAGAGTCCTTATATGCATATTGGCACACTTTTGTGCCAGGAACCTCACCACCTAGCAAGAAAAGACCAATGGGTTCAGACCCAGCAGTAGGGAATATTTCCTGAGACTAAGACGAAGATACTAACTATGGATTCTTCTTCCACACTATAGTGGATGCCCAAGAACAGGCATTATTGTGTTGTGCGCTCCTCTGAGGATGTTACGAGAGCCCAGCAACATGCTGTGTTCAAGGGCAGCCTGTCCTACTAGGACCCTGGCTCAAGCAAACAAACTTGAGAGTGGAAATAGGTCAGAGGAGTGGCAGAGGGGATGAAGGGGTGGGACACCCATTCACTCCACAAACTGGAAGCTGTTCTCCTAAGAGAAATAGCCTTTTGCCTCTGGGCCTCAGTTTCCCTGTGTGGATAATATGGTGCCTCACTACAATGATCTGTAAGGTCCGCGTCTCCACTTCCGGTTTTAAGATATTTGTGAGCAAACAGTTAAGAATTGAGGTTTCAATTTGTCCTTTCTGGTACATGACTAAGCAGTCTTAATAAATGCTATCTGGGGGGGCCGGAGAGATGGCTCTGTGGTTAAAGCTGAATATTGCCCTTGAAGAGAACCTAAGTTCAGTTCTTAGTTCTTGGTTCCCATAGCAGGCAACTCAGAACCACCTGCAACTCCAGCTCCAGAGGACGGACGGACGGACGGACGGACGGACGGACGGACGGGGACACACACACACACACACACACACACACACACACACACACACACACACACACCAAAAATCAAATCATAGGCTTTATCTAGTCCATTTTTTTTTCTTGTGCTGGAGATCACCAAACTCAGAGCCTTGTATATGCAAGGCAAAAATCATTCTACTTTTTAACATACATTTATGTGTATTTTTTTATGTTGCTTGCATGCATGCCTGTCCACCACGTGCACATCTTGTACCTGTGCAGGCCAGAAGAGGGCATTGTAGTTATGGGTGGTTATGAACTGAGAGTTGTATCTGGGTCCTCTGGAAGAGCAGCCAGTGTTCTTAATGGCTAAGCCATCCCTCCAGACCTTTCCTTCCCCAGCCCCTCACTTTTTAAAGCTAGATTCTTGCTCCATAGCCCACGCTATCTGAAGTGTGGAATCCTCAGCCTCCCGGTGTCGGGATTGCAAGCTTGTGCCACTGTGCCAGGCTGGAATCTTCTCTTCTTTGGATGGAATCTGACATGCAAAGTCTCTGTTTGCACAGAAGGATCATTTCTAGATCTTGGGACAATTAATACCCTGGGTACAGTAAGAGGAGGACATTGGTGTCTTCAGTCACTGTGTGGATTAGTAGGCTTTCAGATGCTGATGCAGTCCCAGTACTGGTCAGGAAAGATGGCCTTGCCTTTCTCTTGTGTACTTACTTGACTCTCCCACAGCTATTTAACTGTATACGCATGCTAATCTGAATTCTTGCACCGTGGGCTGGGGATAGCCTACTCACAGTAGACTCACAGCATTACACATCCGGAAAGAGGTTAGCCTGAGGTCACTGCCAGGTGCACTATGGCATTGACAGCCTTGGTAACAGGGTTGGTTATGCCTCTGTCCCCTCCCATCCCAGCCTGGTGCAGACACCACCAGCATTCTCCTTCCCCACTCCACACCCTTCAGTCTAGTACAAACAGAAGCCCCTGGGACTGTTACAAAATGCTGACTACTCACATCACTCACCTGAAGTACACCCTCAAGACTGACCTCGGGCAAAAGCCCAAATTCCTCAAAGTGCTAGCAAGGTCCTACTCCCTACTCTGTTCTTTCCTTCCAGCTCTTCTGGGCCTCTAGGATGTGGCCAGAGCTCTCATTCCTAACTCCCCATCGCTCACTGCTGCCTCCCAAGATGGAGACTTGATTCGGGGTACAAGTCCATTTCTGGGATGGAGAAACAGGCAGTTTTTGTCCCTGTAGTTCCCACCGACCTCACTGGTCTATAGCCAGGTGCTAACCAAATGTCAGTTCCATGTGGTGAGGACCAAGCTCCCACATTGCGATGTCTCCTCCGTGGCCCTAGTGTCTGGCTGTGCTACTCAGTTTGATGTCGCCTAACAAAATACCCAAGGCAGGCTAATATGATAAAGGAAGGGACACACTCGGCTCATAGGTTTGGAAGTCTTGGATCCAAACTTCCCATTGCTGTCTTTGCAAGAGCTCCTTGACAAATACCAAACATCTGTGTGGAGGGGAAGGCCACATCTTAGAACAGGACAGCAAGGAACACCTCAGGGCCCTGTGTGCTCTTTCGAGCCAACTCCCCTAAGGACTAACGCAAGGTCCCACAAGAACAACCCTAATTGCATCTGAGGACAAACTTAACAGCCTCCCTCTATGGTGACCTTTAGTGGTCCCTCCACTCCTTACATTGTCACACAAAGGATCAAGTGTCAATACATAAATCTGTATGGACCAAATGTCAAATTATATATCTATGATGGACACCTTTAAATTGGATCTATCCTGGCCACTCAACCTGCATGCACAGAGGGCAAAAATGAACACCACAGTGGACTTCTTCCAGCTCCCTCAATAGCTAACTAGCTCAGGTGGGTCCAGATTCAAGTCAGTCCCAAGATGGAGATGTGCTAGAGTGTGATGCTAAGTTCTTTCTGCATCTGCTCTGAGTGTGACCGACACGGATGCATCATTGCCACTTGGGCTTCATAAGTAAGACTGAATTTGCTGTCAGTTCCAACAGTGGATGCAGCTGGACTATGAGGACTAGGCAGCTTCCATCCCAACTACCCACGGCTGCACAAGAAGCAAAGAAAAACTCAGGAGTGGGCAGAGACTTACAAATGAGGGGTAGACTCAGGGAGCATCTGCATCGCACATTTTCCCAAGTCACTTGGTTGATAGTCTCTCTTTATGAGGGTAGTCAAGCTGCCATGCCAGCATCCTGACCTATATCCAACTCCCACTTGCTCTATTCCAGGAGCAAAACCACGGTGTAGAAAGACACTAGGCATTTGAGTGCTGGCTTGGACGATGAGTTGAACACTAGAACCCAGCCAAGTGGAACCAAAAGGGACACAGGTAAAAGAACATTCCTGAGAAAGAGGCTTATAAATGCATCCTTTAAAATTCAATTACCCAGCACTCCTGGAAGGGCTCGCCACAAAGGGAATGCTGACCTCAGCCTGCTATGTAGACTGGACAAGAGGGTCTCACGTTTCTTGCTTCTGGTCTTTCCAAAGGTCGTGGGAAGGGATGAAGGAATTTCCAGGGTTTTTGCTGTTGTTGTTGCTTTTAAACCTGATTTTCAAAGAATTACACTGCACTATTTCTGACCCCCTACCCCCCCCCAGATCTGGATGTGAAAAAGCCCAACCCCCAAATGGTCTGGGAGTGAATGTATGCTAGAATATAGAGCAGAATAGTTCCAAGGATCCCACACCTTCCTGCCCAGGGGGGCTGAAGGATTGGTGGATATATCCAAGGGTAAAAAGCAGACCCACCATAGCCACAAGAAGGGCAAGAAGCAGTAATCCTCTCAACAATAGTTATCATCCTTGGCTAAAATCAACTTCTGGATAAAAAAGGAAATTAATACACTTCATATAAATATAAAGAGCAAGCTGAGGAACACTAGAATTTCTTTCTGGATAAGTGGAGATCACTTCATCACATTGTCAGTAAGCTTACCCCAAGGTGAAGAGGCAACTGCTTGGGTCTCAGGCTGTGCAGGCTGTGGGTAGACAGGTGGGCGGGAGTGGGGTATGGCTGGGAAGAAAGGGAATGACTCTGCTGTGTTCCTAGAGATGATTACAAGTTGCTGTGTACGTGTAAGCATATTTAGGGGGTTAGAACTCTAGGACCTGGATACAGTGCTTTACAGACTGTTCCCATGGCTGCACAGAAGAAAAGAGACCAGAGAGCACACTTCGTGGCAAGTTTAGATTGCATCTTCCCCACATTGTTGCCCAGGACTGAGGACTAGGATACAAGGGTGACTCAAGGTCAGTGTTTGGAAGCTAAGGAGGGGGAGAGGTGAAGGGGACAGAGCCAAGAGGAGATGAAGTGAGGAAGGAAAGACGGGCAAGGGGGACGAGAGTGGACGCAGAGGTGATCGGGGAAGGAAGGACTAAGACATGATGGAGACGGGACAGGATGCAAGCTTGAGATCGTCACCCTATGCTGTAAAACGGCAGTGGGAATTCTGGTGTAGACAGAGGTGGCTATGAGGGTAGCCACCAAGGTGGCCATGGAAATGAGGCCCCAAAGGAGTGCCAGCGTCCCCTCAGTCCCCAGCTCCCAGTCATACTGCATCCTGCAAGCTGAGTTCAGATTTCTTGTCAGCTCAGTTCCTACTCTGCTTCATCTATGTGGGGGCAAAAACAAGTGCCAAGTTCTCAGAAATGCTCGCCTAAATCTAACCATGAAAACAAAGATGGACAGATAGAGTTGACCCAAGAATGAAGCCTTGTGAAGGCTGCGCAGGTAAGTACTAGAGGCTCTGGGGATCTCCTGCATAAGAGTGTTGCACACTTCATGATGACCCTCCGTGGTCATAGCATTTACTGTATCTACTGCCAGATGAGCTGGGACTTAAGAACACTCCTTGGATATCTGAAGAGCCCAGACACAAGTGCCTTGGGAGCATGAAAAGGCAAGAGATAGCATTCAGTGCTAGGCTGCCACTGGCCAAACCCTGACTTCCCTCCCCAACAACACAGCAACCCCAGGGTCTTGACAATCAAGACAGAGGGATCCATTTCTGTCTGCTGACTGGGAGAGGGGTCAAAGCATCAAGAGTGAATGAGAATGGGGCTGTGGGTGTGGCTCAGTGGTACAATCCTTACCTAAGATTCACCAATAAGGGATTCGAAGCATGGCTAGGAGGTAGAAAGTTTGCCTGGTATACAGGAATCCCTTGCACTGGGGGAAGAATCAGGTGGCAAAAATAAATCTAGGGAAGTGGGCCTGGCTAAACAGTACTTGGTAAGACCAAGGGGAAGTGGCTACATGCCAACCATCTGTCTGGTTAATAAATATGAAACAGGGAGAGAAAAACAAATTGTTGTGGAGAATGAGAGTTTATGTGTGGATTCAAGCGGTCACAGTTCAGTGGAGACTGCAGGTATATTCCATCCATTCACTTGGACTTCCAGAGTCACATAAAGACATCTAGAAGCTCTTAAGAAAAATGGCAGTCATGGTCACTTAAGACAAAGGGAAGATGTCAGAACCAGGGGCCTAGGTAGCATTGGCACTGTTTGCCGAGGTCCTCAGAAAAAGGGAGACAATCCCAGTGTCTCAAACCAGGCCTGAGGGAAGGGCATAGCCTGACTTTCTAGGGAAGGGCAATGGCTGAGTTATAATGCAGAGGCCTTCTCCAGAAGCCTGGCCACTCTGGGATGACAACCTCCCTTAGATTGATGGTTTTCTCCACTAGCAAGGTCAGGAATATTAATTTCGTACATGTTAATTTGATGTAATGTGCACGGCGGAGGCTCATTCGGTTGGGGACCACTGTGTTAACAGAGCAGGACTGCTTCCTGGCCAAGAAAAGCAGAACATTACTTGATTGGCAAGGGAAGGCGGTGTGTGTAAGGCCATGTCACTCTGGCACAGCCAGGGTGACAGGATGTTGTTGCAGTCATTACAGTCCACTGCTGCTTAGTGGAGCAAGGACGGCTCTGCTCCAAAGACACCTTCCCACTTCCCATGGGCGGGGTGGGGGAGATGCCCTGCTGCTCCAGACCAGGAGCTGCTTCTCCAGATGCGGCAGAGAACAAGAGGCTAGCTCCTTGGTACCTCCAGAGCCACCTAAATCAGCAAAGCTCAGAGACACCCACTCATCTCTGCCGACTGAAGCACTCCTCACAATTCCAAGTTGGAGAATCAGCCTAGGGGCCTGCCAAAGGACGCACAGAGAAAGGACATGTGCTGTATATACAGAGCGGAGTACTATTCAGCCACAAAGAAGCAAATGATGTCATCTTCAGGAAAGTATATGGAACCAGAGGTCATTGTGCTAAGTGATGTAAGCCAGACTCAGAGAGAGCTTTCTCTCAAATGTAGAATCTAAACTGTAAGAGGAGAAAGACAGAGAAGAAAATAGAAGATGGAAAGTTACGGAAGAAGAAAGTAACCAGTAAGAATGGGCGAGGAGGGACAAGATAGGATGGACACGTTCACATTATACAGACACATGAAAATGTCACAGAGAAATCCATTATTTTTGGATAATTAATGCACATTAAAATCGTTTGAAATAATATTTCAATATGAAACTAGGAGAGCAGCAGTCACGTGCTGGGTCCCCATACTTCAGGCTCGTGTCTCTGGATACTTGCCACAGTGACAGTACCATCAGTCCTTGCTCAGAATGACCTCCTTCCTCTCCTAAGGCAGAGGCCTAGGGGTAGGAGGAGGCCTGGAATCTGGGAGATTCGCCAAGATCCAAAAGGGAAGGCAGCCTCCCCACCTGTCTCAAGAAGAGACAGGAATCTTTCACGCCTTTCTACACGGGGTACTCTGCTATTCTGGGGTCTTACCATGTGTGAAGAACACCTCACGTGACAAAAGCAACTAGTTGCCTTTGATAAATCTTTAGTTAATGGACAGCGAGTGAACCATCTGACTTAGCGTTGTCTTTGGCGTCAAGCCCAAACTCCACCCAGAATCTAGCCAACCCTGCTGTTTCACGACATGTGGCTCTCTAAGATGGCTGGATCCTCACCTCTCTATCCCATAGTAGCACTTTAATACACCGGACACAGAAGGTCCATGAATGCAGAGTAGGGGGGAGGTGAGGGTGTTTGGGGAGAGTGCAAATCTGGTTGATGCCATTTGGTTAAACCTGGTGGCCAGTGATGTGACTCCTGGTGTCAGGATAAGCTGTGGCAAGAATGGACAGAGACATAAAAAATCCCTGCTGGCCTTTCATTCTGCCTTTTGCTGAGCTCAACATAGTTTCACATCTTCCCTCCTAGAGTAAAACCAAAACCACAAACTCTCACCCCTATTCCCATATCCAACTTCCTCTATTCTACAAGCAAGGAGGTAACTCCTAATGTGATGGAGCCAAGGACTTAGGACAACTTCACATGAAGAAAGAATTCTCTCATCTTGGTGGAATAGAAGCTGGGTGGATTTTCATGGATGGTTGGACTTCTGCTGCACACAAAGTGGTCAACATTAATCAAAGCTGTGTCCCACACATCTGCAGCTGATGTACGGGAGCCTGTGGAGGTGAAACACAGTGTTTCATAAGTAACTTGTGGTCTTCAGCAAGACAGCTCGATTGCCTACACACTTGAGAGTCTCAAGACAATCTCAAGAAAAGGACAGCTGAACCTGGGCAATGGGTTGGGGAACTGGGTGCCAACCCTTGAAATGGGCATTTTCAAAGTGGTCATACGTATACAACTCAACTCTCTCTGGGACTCACTGGCTCTTCCCTCTAACCTCTAAAGAGCTGGGTCTACAAAATGGTAAATAGATGGCTTGAATCAATCAGGAATTAAGACTTACATGGAAAAGAAGGCAACTGATTTATACAACACATTGTCTATTCACACATTCACTTGTCCATTTATCCATCTTCCATTTATTCATTCACCTATCAATCCATCTACCTACTATTTATTCACCCATCTATTCGTGCATCCATCCATCTGTCTATCCAACATGTAATGGACACAATTAAATATTGCAAATGGTTAGGTAAGGAATAAGGACCTACTAAAATGAATGTGTGAGAGACACAGTCTTTATTTTTTTCTTATCAAGATGGCCTTTGTCACACGGAGTACAGGCGCATTAAAGGAGTCTATGTATTAGCACAACTATCTTGGCTTGACATTCAGCCAAGTTCCATGCTACCATTTTGGATTTTTATTTTATTTTTTCTAGGTCTAAAACACAGGGTATGATGCATACTGTGCAAGTGCTCTACATCGGGCCACACCCCCATTTCATCACTCTAAGCAAGTGCTCTACCACTGAGCGACACACTCAGCCCCTCACTGGGAGATTCTAGGCAGGGGCTCTACCACTGAGCTATACACTCAGCCCCCCACTGGGGGATTCTAGCCAGGTGTTGATCTAGAAGCACAGACATCTTCCAGTTTTTGTCTTCCAATGCCCCACTCCACAAACTCAAGCTACAATCTAATAATTAATGTTCCTTGGCCTTGCCTAGCCTTGAGCTGTTTCTTCCAATTTACATATAATGTTGATCTTTTCATGTCCTACCTGTCTACCTGTCCTCGAAGATCTAGACTATTCCACAGCCCCTAGAAAATCATCTCTCCCATCTCTCTGAAAGTGACCTCCTTTCATCTCAGGGATGGCACAATGGATGGGAAGTCTTCTCTGCACTCCAAATTCTAGTGAGATAGGGAATTATCATCAGCATGGTTTCTGTGCATCCCTCTTGGTACTAGCCTCTCATATAGTGTTACACTACTGGACCGTGTGTATGAATTGCATCTCTCCATAAAAGAACTATGTCCTTCTCAGCCCCTGGCATTGCTAACCATCCTTGGTGACTTCAGGTAGATTTCATGTAGTACTGTTGATGGTGACCATGAACTAAGAGCCACATGGACACCTGAAGAGTCTGGTAGAGGATTGAGGAGTACTCCATCTTGCTGAATATCTCGCCATGGGGGCTCTGTTCCCATTTCCTCAAGCAGAAAGTCAATAATACAAGTGCATCTCACAAGTACTCATCTTACAACCGGATGAGAACTCTGAAGGGAACGTGCCTACCATTACACCAGAGGAGCTGGTCTCTGCTCGCTCTCCATCAAACACAAGCATGGTAGCTAACACTGAGCCCCAATTAGGCAGCCCTGACCCAGCCCGCAGTCAGCTGTGGTCCATTATTCAGCTACCTTCATTTAACAATAACCTAGCACTCAGGTGGCCCTTACCTAGTGTTCAGTCAATGCTCAACCAGCCCTGGTCAAATCTGTACTAATCAGACCCACCCAGACTTTACCCTGTACTTACATAGTATTCATAATATGTAGAGAGCATGAAGCAATAATCTAGCACCCAATCAGGACTAACCCAGACCTCACCTAGTCAAACCAGTTTCCTCTCTCAGCATCCAGCACCCAGCCAGTACTCAGTCAGCACTTACCCAGGCTCACTTACCACCACTACTTGAATAGATCAAAATGAAATCTTCCTAGCCAGTTTAAAGAAACCAAACCAAGGTTTCAGAGTTCCAAATCATTTGTAACTCTGATTGACATGTATATGCTAACAGATTCCAACCTCCTTTTTTACTCAATAAAATAGATGTCTCCAAACAAGTATACAAATAATGCCCATCAGCTGGTGCACTACAGTGTATTTTTTAAGCATCATGCCTCACAAATTTATATTAATATTTATTTAGCACGAGTTAGGTGCTCTCTAACTCGGGAGCTATCCTTACTTCCCACCGAGGGGTGGGGCGGGGGAAAGAAAGAGGAAGGGAAGAGGAAGAAGGTGGAGAGAAGAGGAAGAAGAAAAGGGGAGAGGAGGAGGTAGTGAAGAAGAAGAAAGGAGGAGGAGGAGAGGAAGGCAAAAGAGGGCAACCATTTCGATGTTGCAGTCACTTATCAACATTTTTTGTTTGTTTTTCAAGACAGGGTTTCTCTGTGTAACAGCCCTGGCTGTCCTGGAAATCATTTTATAGACAAGGCTGGTTTTGAACTCACAGAGATCTGCCTGCCTCTGCTGGAATTAAAGGCATGTGGCACCACTGCCCCATGTTACCAACATTTCTGAGGCTGCCCCAAAAGTGGACAAACAAGCTAATTGCATGAAATATGTGTCCATGGGTTACAGTGGTAAGAAAGGATAAGATAATACAGCATTTGGGAAGACAGAGAAACAGAACTCTCCTATGGAAACACAGTTTATCCTGAGCATTAGGCAAAAATGTGGGACATGTCTAGAAAGTGACATAAACATGTACTCAGTCACCCAACAAGTTAATGCCCAGGTACATTCCTAGCGGAAGCACAAACATCTGGCGCATAGTAAACTAGCTTATGACATCTTTCGGGAAGCTCCATCATAAATTGCAAGAAACTAGAAGGGCCTCTATCAACAGTAGGAAAAGCATATCACCATGCCAGAATAATATATAACAGCAGGAAAAAAAACTGTTATAAGAAATACCAGGAAGAAATCTCATAGAGGTTGGGAGATGTGGCTCTGTGGTGCACCGCTTGCCCAGAAGACACTGGTGAGAGGCCATGTATGTGAGCCAAAGCATTTACTAGAATTTACTAGACTTTACTAGAATTTACTATAATTTCCAGTGAGGAGCTAAAGGCCTAGAATCCTCTCTGGTGAGGGGTTGGAGATATGGCTCAGTGGCATAGCCATTGCCTAGAATCCATCAATGAATAGCTGAGGCATGGCTCAGCATGGCAGAATGCGTGCCTAAAACCCTCCAGCGAGGGGGCTGGAGGAATGGCTCAATGGCAGAAGGCTTGCCTAGCATGTGCAAGACCCTGGGCTCATCACAAAACTAAAGCAAAAGAAAGCCCTACAAATAATACTAAGTGAGGGCACTGAGCACAACAGCAAATGCACTACTTAAATCCATTTGTATCAATTTCAAAATTATTATAAGCCAAGAGCATTGCTGCCCTTTGTAGAAAATGACTGTGAAAGACAAAGGGACTCTCAACTGTCATGTCTGAGCCCTAGTTAAGTGAAAGCCTTCCCATGGGGAAAATTAATTGACCTGCACTAACATTCTGTGCTTTTGGTATGTTACAATACCAAAATATGAATAAATAAAATTTCCACAACAATGTAATCCTTCAAGTGTTCACATGGGAAGATCACTAAGACATACTATGGAAAAATCAAAGAATTCTATCTTCTGTGAGAATCCTGTGGTGAATGTCCCTGGACAGGTGCAGAAGGGTATGGATGTAAAGAGACCCCAGATTCGGGAGGGCACGGCCTGATGAGGGGGTGATGAGAGGCGACTAAGGAAATGGGCTCTGACCTGCATTGCTGAAACTCACAGACACTTGGTGGAGCATGGGGCACCTGCAGGACATCCCATTCCGTGTGGGGGAATGTTCTATAGAGACCTCGGGAGCCACAGTACCTGTGTGCACACAGCACACATTCACATCTGGGAGACTGGTGTGAATGAGAGTGGCTTCCTCTCCTAAGGGCTGGATGCAAAGATGTAGGTGTCTGAAACGGCACCTGGGCCAGGATGCCAGAAAATCTCACCCATGTCTATATCCTGCCTCAGTTCCCCATGGGTCCTGGCATTCTGGGTGAAACGATACAGACGATGCTAATGGACTATAGGAAAGGAGGAAAAAATAGGCAAACTTTATGTTTGCTCTCAGGGGAAACAGGAAGCAGGAACCACCATCTAAGAGGAAGGCTGCTGGGTGAAACTCCAAAGCATGCGTGGGACATGGTGTTGTCACAGATGGGAATAATATTCTCACTATGGGTACCAGTGGACTTTAGGGATGTCCTTTACTTCAGATTCAGGTCCAGCCACTGAAGTGAGTCCCACCCCTGCAAAATCCCAGGGTCTGCACACAGCTGTACTACACTGATCACCTGACGAGCTCTCAGAAGCAGGTGTCTGTGAGACGGGTACAGGAATGTCCCAGTGAGATGTGCAGGGAGACCTTTCTAGCAGGGGGTGTACTGAATGAGATACCCTCTTAACATGGAGGGTAGCAAGGTGACTTAATTCCCCATTCCTGCCTCATTTCTTATTCCTTATAACCAACAATAAGTCCTGGATATGGATACGAGGGCTGTGACATCTGTCATCCCAGTAATCATCTGGACTGATTTGACTGGTCCGGCCGGCAAAGCAGTGCCTCCTCTCTCTCATTCGCTCCCTGGGTGCCTCTCTTGAAGGGACACACATGTTCGATGACACAGGCCTCCCATAGTGGATGAGAGCCATTATTCACTCAAGGGTATAAGAAAGGCTACTCCGTGTCAGAACCATGAGTAGCTCTCAAGAACGTCCTAACTACGACCCTCTGATTCTAATGAAGCTATGCCACACACATCAGCTTTCAGGGGAAGAAGCAAGCCAAACACCAGCAGCTAGCCACCGTGCCAGCTTCCTGCGTGCATCTTCCCATCCCTGACCTGAGGGGCTGACAGCTTCAGAGATTTCACTCCTAAAACAGACACTGCTCCACTGAGACTTCCAACAGGAGGCAGTATTCCCTTAGACAACTCAGAACCACCATGTGACTGGCACCAGGAACAGAGCTACATGGAGCGCCAATGGTGTCCTCCATAACCACTGCTACTTAGGTGGCACTCGGGGACCTTGGGGGACCTTGGCAGGCCCTTGTGTCTTCATGCTCCCTGTGCATACAGCATGTCACATCAGGCCTTTAGTCCTGTGGCTCAAAAGCATTTACCGTTGGAAACTCAGTGAGTATCCTGTTTGCTAGGTACTTTGCTGTCCCCTCTGTCCTGGTCACTTACATATACTTAAGGCCCTTTCAGGATTTTGCAGTTGGTAGATCCCTGTCTTTGTCTCATCAGCATCCAGTCCAGGCAGGGCAGGCGATGCACACGCTAACAACCGATTGAAAACTTTTTAATTTCTATCACATTTTAAATTGAAAAGATGCTGTCTTTAATCCTGGGAGGCAGAGGCAAGAGGACTCTGTGAGTTCTAGAGAAGTCAAGACTATTTTGTCAGAGAGAGAGAGAGAGAGAGAGAGCAAATAAAGGGGAAAAAAGAAAGAAAAGAAAAGCTACCACCTGAGGTAGATGTAGTGGCACACACCTATAAAGCCCAGCACTCAAGAAACTGAGGCAGGGGTCACCCTGGGCTATATAGAAAGACTCCATCTCAAGGAAGTGAAACACAGTTTAGAAGATGCTGGAAATAGAGAAGGCAGACTTCACGCTTGCACGCAGTATTTTTGTTTGTTTCCTTTGGGTCACTCTGCATCCAGCAGCATTTCCAGAAAGAATTAAAACCCAGGGGCCCTCAAGACAGCTCAGCTGCTAAAAGCACTTGCTTCACAGGTGTGAGGGTGTGAGTTTGATCCCTGGAACTCACATAGAGGTAGAAAGAGAGAAGATAGTCCACAGTTCCTCTGACCTTCACATGTGTAAGGTGGCATGCTTGTCCCTGAAACCCCACATGCATTTATAACTATGTGTAATTAAAACAATAAAAGTAAGGTAAACCCCAAAATCAATTAGCAGGACATGGCGGGGATCCCATTCACCTACATTTGTTGCAGCTAAGAAAGCTACTGACCTATTTGGGGACATGGTGTAACTGCCACTAGCAACTCCATGCATGACCCCAACTTAGCTAAACAACAGACCAGTGTCAGGCCAGCCAACATGAATGAGGAGTCAGGCTGAGAGATACAGCTCAGTGGATGGAATGAAAATATAGAGGAACTTGCTTATAGTACCAGCCCATGCCGAAGCAGAGGGATCCTGGTTGAGGTCTGGGCTATTTACATCTAGTAAGATAACCTCAATTAAACAAAAGCAGCGGGCTCTATGAATATGAGTGGCTTTTATGCAAGCAATAATAGGGCCCAAGTTCAAAACCCACATGGACACATTTGTACATGTCTGTAATCCCAGTGATGAGGCAGACAGGCATATCCCCGGAGTATATTGGCCAGCCAGTCTAGCCAAAAGTACAGGACTCTGGCTCAAAAACACAAGATGGAAAGCAACTAAGGAAGATACTTAAGGTCTTTCTCCAGCCTCTGCATGTACATGTATGGGCACATGTGCCTGAATACTCCCTTGTGTAAACACTCCAGACACGCGCAACAACACAGGGAAAGATTGTAATACAAGGGACAGAACAAGGCTCAGCAGTCTCAGAAGCCATGGCTCTCCCACTGGGCCTTACTGTAATGTCACCTCAGTTTCAGGCAGGAAGCAACTAGCCTGGTGTAGCAGCACGTAACTGTAACCCCAGCACTCAGGAGGGCAATACAGAGAAATTTCTAGTCCCAGACCAGCCTGGGCTAATAATGGTGATGCTCTATGTCAGAGGAGGAAAAAAAAATAGAAAAATTGGAAACAAAATATGAGGAAAAGTCCCTAACTTTTTAAGAGGGTAGCATATGACCACATGGTTACCGCCTCAGACCAAACCAGGCAAGCTAGAATGACACCTTGGAACACTGTACAGAGACACAAAATGTGTGTTCACAGTATGTAAAACAGCACAGGCCACACAGCAGAATGACCCATGTTCTCTGAGGGTCCCGGTCACAGAAGCCAAGCTCATCTTCTCTTTGTCCCAGGGGAAGTAGTCTAATCTAAAATTACAAATGCAGCCGGATGGTGGTGGCACACACATTTAGTTCCAGCACTTGGGAGGCAGAGACAGGTGGATCTCTGAATTTGAGGCCACCTGGTCTACACAGTGATTTCCAGGACAGTCAAAGCTACACAGAGAAACCATCTAAAAATAACCAATAATAATAATAATAATAATATAGATAAATAAATAAAAACACAAATGCAAGGCCTGGAAGTCCATGAGCACTACCTGTAAGGAGGCCACTGGGTACAGGAAAAGAAGATCAATATATGGATATGGGTACTGTCACTATCACCATGAATGAAGCCACCTGTGCTCACAGGACCCTGTGTCCACATAGGATATAACCTAAAATCTGAGCTATAGATTCCAGCTGCAAAAAAAAAAAAAAAAAAAAAAAAAAAAAAGTGTGGCTCAGTGGTAAAGGCCCTGCCTAGCATACACAAAGCCATGGTTCCCTCCATGGCACTACAAAACAAACAAACAAACAAACAAACAGAACAGCAAACCACCACCCAAACCCAAACAAACAACAAAAGTAAAACAAACAAACCACAAAACTGAAAGCCATACAGACAGACCAACAGTGAAAAGTCTGTGAGCCTTCCATCCAGGTCTCCTACCCACCCCAGCCCACAGCCCAACCCTCAGGCTCTCTTTTTGCTGGTTGCAACAGTATAAACGGTTTATAGCTGCCAGTGTGAACATATAATGTCACACGAGCAAAGACACTTGTCAAATGTCTTTCCCTTACAAGCACCCTCATCGTGACCCGTGTTAATGAAGTTAATTGAATTTAAGATCAATAATGGTTAATTATTGCGATTTGACATTCAGAGATAAATGGCTTCAAGACAGAGAAGTGTGTGTGTGTGTGTGTGTGTGTGTGTGTGTGTGTGTGTGTATGAGAGAATGAGAAAGAGGAAGAGAGACAGAGGACGAGAGAATTTGTAAGAGTGTGTATGGGAGAGTTTGTGAACATGTGTGTGCTCACGCGCGTGTGCGTGTACGTACGCTCGCGTGCATGTTTGTCAAAGAGAATGTTGAGTGTGAGAGAGAGATTGTGTGGAGAGTGTGTGTTTGTGTGTCTGCATGTGTGCATCAGAGTGTGTGTGTTCTCTTCAGTGACAGGGAGAAAGAGAGAGAGAGGGAGAGAGAGAGAGAGAGAGAGAGAGAGAGAGAGAGAGAGAGAGAGAGAGAGAGAGAGAGAGTCCTCTCCAAAGCAGGGGAACGAATTACAAGCCTAAGAGGGATCCCACAAGCCTTCCATTGATCCGGTACAATCTGATCGACTTCACCCTCTGATGAATGTGGGCTTTTCAGAGCTACAACTAAATGTTCTACACAAGACTTCCCTAACCCTTGTCACTGGCCAGATCTATATATGCTGTACACCAGAAATCTATTGAGATAGATTAAAGACCTGTAGCAGAAACAGAGTCTCTTCAATGGAGGTAAGGGTTTATGATATTGACTACTAATGTAAGTTAACTGTATGCAGTTATGGATGCTTATAGATCAGGGCAGTTTAATTTGGACCAGCTGGATATGATTATAATTGAACATGATCTTTTTTTGTATCACCAGAGATGGACTCGATTCAACACGTGGGGGGGGGGGGCAGGGTCCATTCAGTAAGGTGGTGATTACTAACTGCACAGAAGGCAACTCCCCCATGGGGCTGGCTTTAGAAAAGCCCACCTGGATCTGTGCTGTGCTGGTGGTCACCACCAATCAGCTGCCCCCATTCCTGTTTCGCCCTGACAGAATGGAGATGCTCTGAGGAGATTGCTGAAGGACACCTCTGTGAAGGTATCTGCACAGTAGGCCTCAAAGGAGGGTGAACCACTCTGTCCACAGGCTGGGGCTCAGATGGAAAAGGAGGAAGCTGGTGATCATCAGTATCTCCCTCTCTGGGTGTCTTGGTAACGGGTCTGCCCCTCCATACTCTCCCTGCTATGATGGGCTAACACCTCTGAAACCAGGCTCCTAAATAAGCCATTCTTCCTTCAATCATTTTGCTCAGGTACTCCGTCCATCTCATCCACACACACGAAATATCCAACCAAGATCTGTAGGGACCAATGTCCTGGTGATCCATGGTAGTTCCACCTGATGCCCCAAAGAGGCCAGTGCTTTGGTGGCCCATGGTACTACCAGCTGATACCCTGAGGAGCCAGTGGTCTGTGTTAGTCCCACCAGTTCAGGGTATGCTAAGTGCCTCATTGGATCTTATCTGAGGTAGTGGAAATTTGCTTCTTGGGAGAGTTCTATCCCCCTAATGTGCCATAAAGGTACCCCTACACACCCCTGAACTGGTACAATGACCACTGACAAGATTCATAATGACAAAGTCGATGTTGGCAGGGAAGCAAGTCCTACTGATCGTGGAGCGCTGACAATAAAACGCGGCTGAGGAGTTCTGTCAAAATGTAAGATTATGCAAAAACACCGTGGAGAACACTGCTAATCATCTGCTTGTGTCAATTACTTGAAGGGTCTCTGACAGCATATTTACATTAAACACATTTCAGAAGCAAAATCCTTAATGCTATATCGGAGTATTCTTCATTGCCATTAGCGGATCTTTAAAAAAATCGCTTTCCCCACACTTCGGCTACACTGGGGGAGACAGTGAGACAAGGCAGGCTCGGCCTGTGCCCGTGACAGTGAACCTGACGAAGATGGAACTCCAGCATGCAGACTGGGAAGGGCAGGCAGGGCGAGGCCAGCTCAAACATGAGGGATCCCTGTCACTAGCCCTCTGAGAGCAGACGACAGGGTTCACTTACATCCCCTAAACCCTCTCTGCCAAGTGAGAAGCAGTCTTTTCCTCTAGGTTGCCAGAGTGGTCCACTCTCACAAGGCCAATGTCACCTTCCCTAAGAGGGCAAGCGACAGCTATAGAGTGGCTGTTCCTGGATCTGAAACAAAGACTCTACAAAGAGCAACACTACTCCTCTCTTCCCAGATCCTCAGGAAGCTGAGGCAGGAGGATGGCAAGCTGAAGCCTGGGCTACACAGTGAGTTCAAGGCTAGCCTGGGCAACTTAGCGAGGGAGGCCCTGACTCAAAAATGAGAAATTCGCAGAGGCTGGGAGACGTAGCATTGCCACACCTGGGCCCCTGGGTTTCACTGCTAGCAATGAGATCACAAGACAAAACAAACAAACAAAAGAAAATGCCATAGCACCTGCTGGGCTGTGCATGATTCCTCCTCTCCAGGCCAGGCCATCTTATCCATATGGGGGACATGGAAACAAACAAAATGGGTGGCACTGGCATGGTGTGATCTGGCTGGGCTAAGCATGCTTCAAAAAGGCACTAAACAGCCTGGTCTTGGCATTGTTATGGCTTGGGCAGGGCACCTCAAGGCTCATGCATATAACCCCCTGCCCTGTAGTGCAAGAGAGGATGAAGTCAGAAAAATAAATAAATAATAAATAAATAAATAAATAAATAACCCAAGGGCCCTGAGGAAACATACCTGAATCTCTTCAGAAGTCCCACAGGCCTGGCAGTCGCAATGGCCATGTGACAGCCACAGCCACAACTTCCTGAATGTTCTTCAGTTGGCTGCCTCCTGTCACTTTCATCTACCCTGAGGTAGGCTGGGCCAGTCCTTGCTATGTGCTATTCAGACATGGCAGATTGAGTAGGAAGTCACGACTGAACTCAGGGGACTAGGGATCACTCCCATTCCACACCAAGGCCGCCCTAGGGAGCGCCAGGGACTTCGTTTTGTATTTTGCCATACTGAGGTTAGAAGCCAGGGAAGGGTTCTACAGCTGAGCTACATCTCCAGCCCCTTTCAAATCTATTTTGACACGAGGCCTCACTGAATTGCTCAAGATGGCCTTCCACTTGGGATCCTGCTGCTGTCGTACACAGACAAACTCAGAGGACAGACCTACACCCCCAGACATGCATGCATCTGATGTCATCCTTTACAGGTGGGAGAGTAATGTGTCTGGCAATTTTAGAGAGCTCTGGCATGGCCTGAATCTGGCAAAAGAAGATTCCAATGCCACAGGAGCTATGGTGTTCATCTGGGGGAACAGCTCGAGGAGAAGTTGGGGGCGGGGTTCCTAAATGCAGACTGGACCTGTTCTGTCTGATGCCCACATTGGGCAAAGGTCTAGACATTTGGGGCTGACTTTTGGGAGCAGCCTAGCCCTTTGTGATGCTTTTCTGGAATGTAAGGTAGAAAATAAAGAAGTATACTACTACACATCACATCTAAGCTACTAAGTAACACATGGGGCAGGGCTGGTGGCATGCATCTACACACAGGGTGATTCAGAGTTCAAGGCTGAGTCTGAGCCTCACAGAAAGACTGTATCTTTAAAAAATTAAAAAGGATAAAAGGAAGAAGTGCATAGGATACAAAGAAAACAAACAAACAAAACAAAAAGGATATACATCCACTCACAAACAGGCAAATCCAAGGGATTCAATAAATGACATTACTTCAGAAATTGGTATATATTATTTATATGGAAATCTTTATGTTTTATGAACTAAAATCCATCCTGCACTTCCTAACTCTCAAGAAATATCTCTCTAACTGACCTTTATAGGGATACTATATGGGTATATAGTTTTATCTTAAAATACCACTGGGACAGACAGAGCGAGTCAAACAGTTGTCCAGAGGTAGCTATAGGGATTGGTCCCAGGACCCACCCATGGAGGCTACCAGAATCCAAAGACATTCATGCTTCTGGCACAACATGGTGCAGTGTTTGCCAGAGCCCCACACATCCCTCCCATGAACTTAAATTGTCTCTGGATCAGTTCTAGTGCCTAACAGTAGAATTGCCCTGTGGATTGCTGCTGTTCTATAGTTTCTAGAATAGTGGCAAGAAACAAATTCCACCACAGCCAGTGAAGACCTTTTCTCAGATTTCTGTGTCATTTGGGTTTTAATTGTTTGGGGTTGTATAAGGAGCCCAGGCTGACCTATAACTTCAGACCTCTCTGGATTCTTCAGGCACTACACACACATACATACATTAAAGCAAACTCTCATACACATGAAAGAAAAATAATTCTTAAAAAGAAATAATATATCATATATAAACACTGTGGCTTGGGTTCATTTTATTTTTTGAACATATGTATTATGTATAAATATACATAAAAACCTATATACATAAATGTAAACAAACATGTGTACTCACACACACACACACACATACATACACACCTACAATGCACAAATGGAACTCTGTATGCATCTGTCACCCTAAAAGGTATTCTTCAAATACATTGTAACACGACTGCAAACAAACACAAGTGAGTACACTAGGCATGACAAGCAAGCCAAAGTCAGGTGTGACAACACACATCTATAATCCCAGCACTCCAGAAAGGAAGGCAGGTGGATCAAGAGTTTGAAACCAACGTGGTCTACTTAGGAGGGCCCTGTATCTAAAACATAAAACAACAAAATGAGCAAGTTGTGGTGAGGAGTGGGGAATCTGCTTTAAGTCACCCCACTTTTGATACTCAACTATCCACTTCAGCAAATCGTCCCTCTGTGGCTGCTGAGGTGCACAACCTGCACCCCGCAAACTGACCCTTATCCACAGCCTGCACCCTGATATTGATCATACTGCAACACAGGATGAAGCCAGAATCCTTCTTCTAGCAGACAGTGAGGGCCTGGTTTACCACTTTGTCCACTGAGGAGTCAATACCAGATATGTACATAGCTGAGACATCAGGAGCAAGATTCTGTTTATAAAGACATGGGCTGGGTATCATCTTGAGATGTAGTGAGCATCCTGGTCCTCCTCCCGGTTACTTGGGGAGCAGAACCAGCACACTGGGGAGGGGCCCACATCTACTGGGTGCTGGCACATCTACTCTCCTCCTTCCTTGTAATTCAGAAAAGTCTAAGATCTTCAAGCCCACTACTGCTCATGACACCTGCCAAAGGGGTTGACTATCACTTGTGATAAAGATTCAGTTTTGGCCGATACCAGCAAAAATAAATGGGTTTCAGAAAGATATTTTTTCTGATGACCCCAGGGAAGACACAGAAAAAGGATAAAAACAACTAACATGAGTGGTGGGTCCATCCTAGGGACAGCTGTTACTTCAGGAGATTTTCATGCCTGGATCCAAACACCCACATACGTGCAGGCATTCTCAGCAAGAACCTCCCAAGGTGCACAGTTTAATATACACATTTCACAGCTGGGTTCTCCAAGAAACTGGCTCATCGGGACACAGCTGACTATGCAGGGCGGGGACCCACACCAGCTAGCCGGCTGTAATCTCACAGCACACATTTCTCCCCTTCCGCCTTCCTGGTGCACCTCCACCTCTGGTCCTTTGCAGCTGTTTATAGACAAAATCACCCCTCCCCCTACAAACTGTCAAACTGGGACCATCACCAAAGAAGAAAAAAATTAATCTCGAGTTTTTGAAATATCAAAACCTTAGAACGTATAATTAAATTAATCATCATAAATTACTTTTTAGCACCGAGAGTTGGATTTATAATATCATTTTCAAACCTCTCTGTGAGATTTAAATATTTTATAGCATATGGAGTTAGAAGGAAATGTGTCTAAGGGCTTAAATATCGCCACAGAGCAACCCACTTTGACAAAAACCGTAGCACAACTGTTTCGAAGGTAGTTTGTAAAAATTATTTATTTCCATACCAGTTAATTATGATGGGAGTCTTTGTTGAATGCACAAGCATTAAAAAAGTGCTGATATTTTATGCATCTTTAACTGGAGCGAGATTCCCCGCAGCGCACTGGTAACTCCTTGACATTTAGCATTCACTCACAGCAACAGTAATAAGGGGTTTGATTGCTTCCTTTGCAGATGCCGTAATTTAATAACTGTGATCAGTTGCATAAATTTACTATACAACCATCTTAAGTTAGCCACATTAAAATTAAGCAAAATTGTAATCTGTTGACAGATTATCGCTACTGAACAATTGCACCGAAAGTGTTTTAGATTAGCAAGTGGCACAAGCATTTGTGTTTTATAAGCTTGTAAAAAAAAAAATAAAAATAAAAAGTACAGCAGCTTCCTCCTTCTGCACCCAGATCTCCAATCACCCCCTCCCCAGATCAACACAAACCACACATCTCAAAACTGGGTCCTCTCATGGAATGTGAGGATTTCTCTTCAGTCCTCTGAACTCCAGATTTGGATATTTGAAATGCTTTATATGGTGAATTCCACCCTACTGGAAGGAAAAATAAATAAGAAGCAATGTGTCTCTTTCTCCTTTCTTCCTTCCCAGTAATTTCCGTATGCAACTTTGTAGCCATGGCCTCTCAAGGGCCAGGCAACCTTCCAGCACTGAGGTTTGGGAATACATTGAAAGGCTCTTCACCTTGCTGGAGAAAGGCACAAGATGCCCAGCGCCCTGGGAGTGAGAGCCTACAGCAGGCATTAATGAAGACCACACAGGCACCTTCTCAATTGTTAAGGAGCCCCTCAGTTAGGCAGTGGGTCCTTTCACCCAAGTCCCATGGGTTGATTCCACATGCCTCCCGCACAGTGGAAAAGAACAGAGCACCCAGAGACCCGCATTCCCGCTTTGCACCCCTTTGGCTGACTTTTCAGAGCGATGTTTAGCCAAGCAGGGAAGTCAGAATAACTGTTTCTGATACTTCGCGGCAAATATCTTTAACCATCTGTTTACACTTGCCAAATATGCCTTCAAGTTTCCAATTTTATCAGTATATAAAAAGAATATCTGTTTTTAAAAAAATTGTAAATATCTTGTGATGTATCTTTACATAATTCAAGAGAAATTTAAGTTGTTTTTTTTTTCCCCCTCTCTCACAGAAAGCCAGAAAGATCCCAGATTTGTTTAAATTTTCATTTACATAGAGGTTTGGGGCGGGAGCCACAAAATGAGGGTAGGCATGATTTTTTGGAATACCCAAATGTCAAAGGTGAATGTCTTGCTTATGCAGTGAATTAAATCGGGACAGCCTTCTTCCTAGGGTAACAACCCAAACGTAGCCTGCCTTTTAGGAGGACTTGGGACAGGGGGTGGGGTTCTCTTCCACACAGGTGGCATGCCAAGGTTGGGCTGCAAGCTTCCTTGGGAGCAAAGACCACTGCTGAGCTTGACAAATTGGATGGGACTTCGACACCAAATTTCCTGCCAAGAGGCCTAACAGTCAAGTGTCTGTCTTCTTCTCATCACTGCGGAGGGATGCGATGACTTTGACATGGTGTCTCCGTTACTTAAAGACAGAGTTGATGCAAAGTGATTGAGAAATGCAAGGCCTGAACAACTTTTAAGAGCCAAGAAAAAGCACCCTTCCGCCAAGGGCTCTTTCATACCAATCGGGCATGTGCGCGCATGGCACATATATGCTTGTGTATTACATATGCATGCATTTACATGTTCATGTGACAACGTTCTTATGTTCCTATAGAAAGCAAAGAACTTGATATTCAACACTGCCACCTTTATTAATATCTCCTTATAATAAATGGGAGCTATCCTCGGCTAGGCTTGTTTGCTACTAATTATAACTAATTATGCTTCTAAATTTGTTCTTTGGGGTTAACCACACATCAAAAAAAGAAAAAAAAAACAGGTAAGAAAACGCACTAGAATTATTAAAAGAAAGAGAAACATACTAATTACCTAAGTAGTATACTCATTTCAATGTTTAATAATATTTTTGAACATCCCAGCATACGCTGCAGAATAAAAAATTACCCACAGCACCACCTGTACATCCCCTGGGGCATAAGATTCAGAGTTCTCCCATGCAGTACTGGAGTCCTCATTTCTAAATATTGTTTTGATATTTCTTAGCATTCCACCCCACCCCACCCCCACAGATTAGGAGCCAAAAACATTATAGTAAATTTTGTTCACCACCAAAGCCTTTTAAATAGCATCTCCACAAAGCCCAACTTAATTATATAACTCAAGTCACATATATTCCTATCATTCTACCCTGTTCTGTATGTACAAAGCATATGAACTGAGTGTGAGGTGCCAAGGGCCTACTCTGCTCCCCAAGTCTGGGTGGGATAGGATGCCATCATCCGCTGGATCCTCTCCATCTGCTTAGTCCTTCCCTCTTGCTATATTCAGCAAAGGTTCTGGGCTTGGTGTGGTCTGTGACAGAGCCAACTGCACAGGGCGGATGGATGAGTTGCTGAAGCAATACTACCAGTGTGGAGAGACTGGGCTTGTGAGGAGGAGACCTGGTCCACCTTCTCACCCACGCTTAAGGAAGAGCCGGGTTTACTATCTGTTGGGATCTGACAATTAACACTAGGAAACACGTGGCTGAGGCCAAGAAGCTGTTCAAGCCTCCAGACTGGCCTCCCTCAAACTCTACTTCGGATGGTGGGTCAGTCGTATACAAACAAAGCCTTAACAGAAATGTTACCAAGGAAATAATAGCCATTTCCAATGATAATACACAATTTTAGCACTGGCGCTTGGCTGATTTAGGTGTTCGGCCAATGTGTCAAGCAGGCTGCCTTCCTGAGGCGGGCTTTAATGGGTAACTGGCAGGCTCTGGCAGCCTTATTTCTGCTGTAGATTTGGTCTGTCATTGAGTATCCAATACTTGCCATTCATCTTTGATCTCTTTGGACAGGCCTGATCAAAAGATGTCATTTGACCTACTCCACTTGGCAGAAACTTGTATGACTCTCATAAAGGGGCCACCCCAGCTATAAATAAAATGACATTATTATTTTTCTGTCCTATCATGTAGAAGAGACAATTATGATAATGTAGTGTCTGTCATCGGGAGCCCAGCAAATTGCTAGCTCTCACGCAACTGTTTAGCTTTCTTATTTGTTTTTTGTCTGTTTTCCTCCATTTCAAGTTGAAAATAAAGCAGAATTGAAATCCCTAATACTCTGCCTCCCGCTCCAATCGTCTCAGGGCTCCTTCCCATGGCAGTGACATGCAGGTGTGGCTAGCAGCTTGCATGTGTCAGTGGTGGGCTGCGGCTGTGTTGGCCAAGCTCGGTAACAATGGGATCCGGTTTGCCCTTCAGTCAGTGTTTTAAAAACAAACTAACCTCTGGAATTAGAACTGAGAGATGTGATTGCAGATAGATAAAAATGATAAAAACAAATCATGGGTAGGGCTTATTGTGTTCATAATCAATTCACAATAAGGATAAAAAATAACATACAACAGAAGGAAGGTTCACCCAATAGGCCTGATAAATACAACTCAGTTTGCACTCCTCGGGGGAGTGCCCAGTCTAGGGGGCGCACTGGTAAGAGTATTGTAACCTTTTCCAGTGTGGACTGATGAAGCATTAGCTCTTAATCTATTTCTGGAAACAGGCTTAGGTGCTGTGAGTCTGCCTCCTTCCGTGCACAGGCTTCTGTGGATACCCAGGGTTCATAGTAAGAGACTACAGTGCTAGAAACACGCCCTGATGTGTAGCCCTTCCCGATCCGTGGTCTTGCCTAAGGAGAGTGAGCATCGAAACCCAGAACCACCATCAGAGAGAACCAGATCCCAGTGGTGCCTGCCAGAAATGAAATCACTAAACATAAGGAGGTAGCAAGATCCTGGCAGGTATGCACCAAGTCCAAATTAGACTCAACGAAAAAGAGCTAAAGGGAGTCACTTTACTAAAGTAGGGTTAGGAATACATCAGAGCCTTCCCACTATCTGCTCAGGGCACAGCCACTGTGACAGGCCACCTGTTTGCCACCTTCCCGAAGGCTAAATGACCCTGGTGCTGTTCAGTCTTAGGGCCTACTGCTATTGCAGCTGCCTCTGGAACGTAGGAGCTCTGCTGGGCATGAATATACGCACGGGAACCTGCTTGTCATCTGCTACCATACACACAGGACCAGGGTTCAGAGAGTTCTAACATCTAAACTGCAGCCATTTGCCTGCTCTGGCAACAAGAAGTGAGACAGCCACCCAGGAGAGTGAGGTTGGTGGGTGCGTAGTGACAGAATGGAAAAAGACTAAAGAGACAGAGGGGAAGAATCCGAATTCATCTGCAGGAGAAAAGTGGCTTCTAGCTGGACAGAGACCCACTGAGCTGACTCTGCGAGAACAGAGCCTGGGTGCTGGGGCATAACTGAGACCCTCTTGCTTGAGTATGTGTGAATCATTTCATGCAAGAGGATAGCTCTGTTCTGGCACAGTCGGGGGGCAGGGGGGGTCGAGAAATATTGAAAGCAGTATCCAAACTGGGACATGAAAACAAACAGTGTAGAACACCCAGCATTCTCTTAGTCATCCAAACCAGATTCCCATCAGACAATGCAGCCCAAAGAGAAAAGATGGCTCTCAAGGCTGCCAGTGGCCACGGGTTCCACACTGTTCCATTTGGTAGCGGGGCACCCCACCTCAGTTTCCTCCACCTCCTGGGACAAGTGACCTATCCTTTCTTGTGTCCCTGTCTTACTCAGAATCTGATTGGCTATAGCACGCACATCAGGATTATCTGCCCGGGTCATGCCCTCCACCCTCTGACCTCCCTGTGATTTCCTATCTTAGGACAGCACCTAGCAGAGCTGGCCCGGACAGGTGCTCAATACACATCTGCTCCCTGTTTCAAGACACACTCCAGCACCCTCGAGGAACTGTCATGGGGGAAAATACACACAGAAATGTTCTCCTTCCTTGAGCTGAAGCAATGTCTCCTCTCCTATCCCCAGAACCTCATATCTTACTTAGTCAATGCTGTTACAACATCACACAGCTTGCTGAGCCTCTACTATGCCCCCCCCAACTTCCTGTGCCTTTCCTACGCCCTGGAGCCAAGTAATGTCCCTCCCTATCCTCCGAGCTGCCTGTCAGGTGTCAAAGAATAAAAGCTGGAGATGGAGACCTGAGTGAGCCTAACAAAGGGAAGGGTAAGCAGGGGCAGGTAACCAAAGGCTTTCCTTGGGTCTAAAATCACATGTTAACTTCCAGATCATTTCAGAGTTGGGAGTATTCTACAAATATCTCCTTCTTATTTTTATTTTTTGGTGTCACAGCCATACCAGGCACCAGCATGCAGACAAGTTGGCAGACACACGCTGCAGGAATGGATGCAGGGACCTGGGAGACATACACTTGAGGCCAAAGGACAATAAACAGAAAGGGCAGGATCTGGTCATCTTTGTGGTCCACATGGCATGATGCCAAAGGTCACCTCGGGCCTGAGGTCACCTCATGTTCTTCTCTAGCTGAGCATCTCTGGGACTTGGGCAAGTGAGCATGCCTGTCCAAGCTCCTGATCTTTCATCTTGAAAATGAGAATACAGGCATTCTCCTGAGAATTGTTCATGGAATTATGCACACGAAGCACTTAGCACAAAACCTAGCACTGGGCAGACGTTCAATAGAGAGAAGTTATTTCTGGTTGTAGAAATGATGTTTCATCTGCAAGGATGATCCCTACGGTGACAAGGGCAGGATCTCCATGGTGACAGGAACGGTCCCCCACCAGGCCCACCCGTGCAGCTGGCAGAATCCTGACATACTCGCGAAACTCTTGCCAATGCATACAGCAGACTTGAGTCCGGGGAGGAGAGCAGTTCGTTTCCACAAGGTGGCACCCCAGTTGGGTACCTACCATTACCCCAAATCCAATCCCAATCCCAGGTCAAGAACGCCACCCGTCAGAATGACAGTCAGACTCCAGGCTAAGCACAGCTATTTTGGTTACTCATCTGATAAGCCTCAAGCAGGTTGGGCGAGGAACAGGGATAATAGTGGATAGATATAAACCACCTGACATTCTGGTTGTGATCTATAGATGAGCTTATACCCCTGTAACAGATCAAAAGTAGTAGTAGCATCCAGGAGGCAGAAGACAGACAAAAAAGGAAACAACAGGTACTAAAACCCTAAGGAGTTCTGCTGTGCCTCAGCTCCACCCGTCCAGGAGGGAGAAACAAGAGCCAATGGGAGTGTGGCAAAGGTCTGTGACTACACGTTTGTCTCTTGCGGGAAGAGAAGGCTTTGTTCTGCAGTATTCCTACTCGCCATCCATGGATCAGGAAGAGAAGGAGAAAAGGCCTGAGGGGATCTGGGAGGGCTCATGATGAGGACCAGAAGACAAGCAGAATAGGGAAACACAGTTGAAGACCCATTTAGAGTCAGGGCTCGTGGCGCATGCCTGCCATACTTGGTAGGCTAAAATAAAGCAGGAGGACCACAAGTTTGGAGGTCTACCTAGGCTACTGTCAATGACAGCTGGGGCAACTCCATGTCTCCTTGTCTCAAATAAAAAATAAAATGGGGCTAAGCAGAAGAGTATGAGTCTAGAATTCCCCCAGTGAGGCTGGGGGCATGGCTCAGTGGGAGAGCACCTGCCTAGAATCCCCCAGTGAGGGGATAGGGTGTGGCTCAGTGGCAGAGCCCCTGCCTAGAATCCCCCAGTGAGGAGCTAGGATGAGGCTCAGTGGTAGAGCCCCTGCCTAGAATCCCCCAGTGAGGGGCTGGGGTGTGGCTCAGTGGTAGAGCCCCTGCCTAGAATCCCCCAGTGAGGAGCTAGAGGTGTGGCTCAGTGGTAGAGCACCTGCCTAGAATCCTCCAGTGAGGAGCTGGAGGTGTGGCTCAGTGAGAGAGCCCCTGCCTAGAGTCCTCCAGTGAGGAGCTGGAGGTGTGGCTCAGTGGGAGAGCTCCTGCCTAGAATCCCCCAGTGAGGGGCTGGAGGCTTAGCTTACTTTTAGAAAGCTTGCCCACTGGTTCCAAAGGCCCTATATTCATTCAGTGATGGGATGGGAGACTCACGAACACAGCCACTTCTCTTGATATCCTGGTTTCTCCACCTCCCTGCCGTCCAGTCTCAGCTTTCCTAGCTATAAAAGGAAATTGATGGCATGACCTTTTCCTAGGGTGTTATGGCAGGGGCTATGGGAAGGAAGGTGTTCTGTATGTTACTTTCTGTACTCACCAGGGCCTTGGCCCTGTGCACCCCCTAGGTTTGAACTGAAGTTAGAGAAACAAG